>NC_069499.1:1550036222-1550216222 GCF_027579735.1 Bombina bombina
ATGTGAATAATGCCTTGTGTTGTCACTGAGTGACCTTATATCATTGAACAGTAGCCCAGGCTGTTGTGTATGCGACTAGTACATTTACATATCATTTTTGTGAAATTTGTTAACCTATTTAAACAAAAAACAAAGCAGCAGTTTTTTTTTATTCTTATTTTAATCTCATCACTTATTCTGCGATAGTGTTTACCCGTCTGTTTCTCCCCAGCTATGTGTGAAATGATTCAGATCATGCAGGAATATGGGGAGGTGACCTGCTGTATAGGGAGCTCTGCGAGTATCAGGAACAGCGGTCTGTACTTACAGAGCGACATCAGGTCAGTTCTGCCCCTTTCTGTCACTTGCACCGGTGCTTGTAACCTCAGATCCTGATCGATCTGCTCTGTTTCTCTGTTTTCTGACTTTAAACATCTGTAATTTTCTCTTTTCTATACTCCTTTCTCATTCTGCATTTCAGTTTGATGCTTTCCCCACAGTCTCTCTTTAGATCCCTTGTATCCGTCTCGCTGTTCCTGGGAGACATTTGGTTACATGACGGGTCCCCTGAGGACAACTGCGCAGGAGCAGCTGTCGCCCCTGCAGCTTTCAGCAGCTTTTAACAGCCTGCCCTGTGCCATGTCCTTTCGGCAGGAAGAGAGCGTGGGCATCATCAGACTTATTGAACAGGTTAGTTGGCTTCAGTTTAATGCAGGGCTCGACAAATTTGTTATGCCAGGCGCCAGCCCTTAAATATAGGCACCAGAAACGTTTAAATATACTGTATATATATATATATATATATATATATATATATATATATATATATATATATATATATATATATATATATATACAGTATATATATTTACATACACTCGTTATATAATGCAATATACAGGGAGTGCAGAATTATTAGGCAAGTTGTATTTTTGAGGATTAATTTTATTATTGAACAACAACCATGTTCTCAATGAACCCAAAAAACTCATTAATATCAAAGCTGAATAGTTTTGGAGGTAGTTTTTAGTTTGTTTTTAGTTATAGCTATTTTAGGGGGATATCTGTGTGTGCAGGTGACTATTACTGTGCATAATTATTAGGTAACTTAACAAAAAACAAATATATACCCATTTCAATTATTTATTTTTACCAGTGAAACCAATATAACATCTCAACATTTACAAATATACATTTCTGACATTCAAAAACAAAACAAAAACAATCAGTGACCAATATAGCCACCTTTCTTTGCAAGGTTCACACAAAAAAACTAATTGAGTTAAACTTTTCATTTTCTTGGGTTAAAACACATATTAAATACTTAGGTACAAAGATACCGACTCAATACTCAGACTTATATAAGGTAAATTATCTTCCCCTATTTAAAGAGTTACGATCAGACATAGCTAAATGGAAACTGTTAAACTTCTCCTGGTACGGTAGAATATCTGCCATAAAAATGAATCTGTTGCCAAGGATCTTATATCTATTTAGGACCTTACCCGTCCCAATCCCAAAAAATGATCTTAAAACCCTACAATCAGATATCAACCTCTTTATTAATGGCAAGAAACAGGCAAGAATTCCCCACTTAATATTTATTTTTTATTTATTATTTATTATCGGTTATTTGTAGAGCGCCAACAGATTCCGCAGCGCTATAAACAAAGGGGGAGTACAACAAAACAATTATAAGGTAGAGGGCCCTGCCAAGAGTTGCACTGTTGTAGTCAGCTCTTAAGAAGGTGATCTACAGACAGCTGGACTTTTAGGCTTACATGCTAAGAGGGTTCAGGGGATTGCAGTGGAGGAGAGGAACTGGTAATAGGAAAGGTCAGCGTAGGTTGTATGCGTCCCTGAACAGTAGAGTCTTTAGGGAGCACTTGAAGCTTTTAAAACTAGAAGAGAGTCTTGTGGAGCGAGGCAGAGAGTTCCACAAGATGGGAGCCAGTCTGGAGAAGTCCTGTAAACGGGAGTGTGATGAGGTGACAAGAGAGGAGGAGAGTAGGAGGTCATGAGAAGAGCGAAGGGGACGGGAGGGAGAGTATCTGGAAACAAGGTCTGAGATGTAAGGGGGAGCAGTTCAGTTGAGGGCTTTGTATGTAAGAGTGAGAGTTTTGTGTTTGTTCCTAGAGGCAAGAGGAAGCCAGTAAAGGGATTGGCAGAGAGGAACAGCAGATGAAGAGCGACGTGTAAGGAAGATGAGTCTGGCAGAGGCATTCATTATGGATTGTAAAGGAGCTAGACGGCAGGTGGGGAGACCAGAGAGTACAGAGTTGCAGTAATCAAGGCGGGAAAGAATGAGAGAGTGGATTAAAATCTTAGTTGTGTCTTGTGTAAGGAAGTGTCTAATTTTAGAGATGTTTTTAAGGTGGAAGCGGCAGGCTGTAGCCAAGGACTGAATGTGAGGAGTGAAGGAAAGATCTGAGTCAAATGTGACCCCGAGACATCGGGCATGCGGGGTAGGGGTAATGATGGAGTTGTCGACAGTTATAGAGATATTGGGGGTGGAGATTTTGGAAGAAGGGGGGAAAATGAGGAGCTCAGTTTTGGAGAGATTTAGCTTGAGGTAGTGAGAGGACATCCAGGAAGAGATGTGAGAAAGACAGTGACACGGGTTAGCAAGGAAGGAGATAGTTCTGGTGCAGAGAAGTAGATTTGGGTGTCATCGGCATACAAATGATATTGGAAACCGTGGGACTTAATAAGGGAACCTAGTGATGACGTATAGATTGAGAAGAGAAGGGGACCGAGGACAGAGCCTTGCGGTACTCCAACAGAAAGTGGTGACGGGGCAGAGGAGGCCCCAGAGAAGGCTACACTGAAGGTACGGTTTGACAGGTAGGAAGAGAGCCACGAAAGGGCTGTGTCACAGATGCCGAAGGATTGGAGGGTTTGGAGCAAAAGAGGGTGGTCGACAGTGTCAAAGGCTGCGGACAGATCAAGGAGGATAAGCAGAGGGAAGTGGCCTTTTGATTTAGCTGTAAATAGGTCGTTGGTGACCTTAACAATAGCTGTCTCTGTGGAGTGATAGGGATGAAATCCAGATTGCAGCGGGTCAAGAAGGGAGTTTAACGTAAGGAAATGGGATAGGCATGCATATACTAGTTTTTCAAGAAGCTTTGAAGCAAGAGGGAGGAGGGAAATTGGGCGGTAGTTGGATGGGGAGGTAGGATCAAGGGAAGGTTTTTTGAGGATAGGTGTGACCAGTGCATGTTTCAGAGATGAGGGAAATATACCAGTGCTGAGGGAGAGGTTTAAAATGTGTGTTAGCATAGGGGTAAGGATAGCAGAGAGAGAGGGGAGGAGCTGTGAGGGGATAGGGTCAAGGGGACAGGTAGTGAGGCGAGAGCGCAGTATAAGTGCTGAAACTTCGTCCTCAGTAACAGGGGAGAATGAACTAAGTTTCAGGTTATGAGGGGTGTGGTTGAGTGAGAGTATTTGAGGGGGGGAGAGAATGGAATTGTGTTGAGAGCTGATTTCATGTCTGATGGAATCAATTTTGTTAATGAATTGACTGGCAAAGTCTTGAGCTGACAGAGAAGTTGTATTAGGAAGTGGGGGAGGGCGGAGGAGAGTATTGAAAGTGGAGAACAGACGTTTTGGGTTTGAAGAAAGATTAGAGATAAGAGTAGAGAAGTAGTGTTGCTTGTGGAGATTAAGGGCAGAGTAGTAGGAGTTCAAGATGAATTTGTAATGAAGAAAATCAGCTGAACTCCGTGATTTTCTCCAATGTCGTTCAGCAGTACGGGAACATCTGCGTAGGTACCGTGTCAGAGGAGTATGCCAGGGCTGGGGATGAGTGTGTGATTTCCTAGCAGTGGTAAGAGGGGCGAGATTGTCAAGGACGGATATAAGGGTGGAATTATAGTGGCAGATAGATTGTTCAGGGCAGGAAAAGGAGGAGAAGGATGAGAGGAGCGGTTGAAGGGAATTAGCAAGTTGTTGCTGATCTAAAGACCTAATGCTTCTGTGAAGTTTGGTGTGAGGAGTAGAAGGTGGGAGAGTTGTAGGAAGGGATGATATGTTGCAGGTGAGGAGATGGTGGTCAGAAAGAGGAAAAGGGGAGTTTGAGAAGTTTGAGAGAGTGCATCGATAGCTAAAGATCAGGTCAAGGGAGTGACCGTCTTTGTGAGTGGGAGAATCAGTCCATTGTGACAGACCGAAAGAGGAAGTGAGTTGCAGAAGTTGTTTAGCAGATGAGGCAGTGGGATTGTTAAGGGGGATGTTGAAGTCGCCAAGAATGAGGGCAGGGGTGTCTGAGGAAAGGAAATAAGGAAGCCAGGCAGCAAAGTGATCTAAAAATTGAGTTGGGGAGCCGGGGGGGCGGTATATGACTGCAACATGTATAGAGAGGGGAGAGAATAACCGAATCATGTGTGCTTCAAATGAAGAAAATGTGAGTGAAGAGAAGGGCTGAATTTGTTGGAAGGTGCACCGAGAGGAAAGTAAAATACCGACACCACCTCCTTGTCTATTGCCAGACCTAGGAGTGTGGCTGAAATGGAGACCCCCATGTGACAGTGCAGCAGTGGATGCTGTGTCTGAAGTAGAGAGCCAGGTTTCTGTAAGAGCCAGAAGGTTAAGAGAGTGGGAGATAAAGAGATCATGGATAGAAGTTAACTTGTTGCAAACAGAGCGAGAGTTCCAGAGTGCACAAGTGAAGGGGGAGGGGTTTTTAGATGTAAGAGGAATGTGATTAAGGTTACCAGAGTTTAGTTTATGAAGTCTATTGAAAGGCACACAAGGATGTGAAGGGTTAGGAGGTTGTGAGGGACCAGGATTAGGGGAGATGTTGCCAGCAGCTAGTATGAGCAAGAGGGAGAGTGACATGAGATGAGAAGCAGATTTGCAGTAATGAGACTGTTGTTTGGCTGAAGTGCAGGGGGGAGAGAGAGTATTTAGGAATAAGTAGAGTTCATGAGTACAAAAGTAACTATTAACTAAACATAGACAACTAGGGGGTGTAGGAGTCCCCAACTTGCTTAATTACTATGAGGTGGCTAGATTAGCACAAGACGCTCTCCTAGGCTCATCACTGAGCAATCTAGTGTGGAAGGAGATAGAAACAGGGATAACAGACCTAGAATCATCTGGGGACCTGATCTGGGACAGAACAACATCTCAACAACAAACTAAAAAATACTCCCCTGTTACGATATTATCACTTGACAATTGGAAGACAATGGCGCATGGCAAGGGGATAATGCCAGAGTTCTCTCCAAAATGCCTATTAAATACCTCATCCCGAGGGAATATCGCAAACAGTTAGATAAATGGGAGAATAAGGGTCTTTACAAGGCCTCCTAATGAATAACAAACCACTAACTTTCAACCAGATACAAGATAAATTAGCACCCCTATCACCTAAATGGTACCTATATTTATAAATCCTCTCTGCCCTAAACAAATTTATCCCAAATATACGTAAACAACCCAGCACCACACTAGAAAGACTGTGTAGTACACAGGTAAGACCTAGACAATCCATTTCTCAGTTGTACTTGGCATTACAAACTCCAGGGGGTAGCACAAAAACACCTACAATGATTAGATGGGAAGCAGACACTAACTCTACACTAGAGATGCCAGAATGGCAGGACCTTTTTTATTCTTCATGTAAGGGAACCTATATGCATATGTGGTGGGAATGCCCTAAAGTAGCCTATATATGGTCCAAGCTCTCGGCCCACCTCAGCCTCCTATTAGAGGAGCAGGTGGTGTTATCCGTATCTCAGGGACTGCTGAACGCCCCTTTGCCAAATTTTAATAAACACATAAACACTCTTATTAGAATACTCTGCACAATAATGAGGGTGAGTATTGCCAAATATTGGAAGGAGGGAGTAACGACATGGAATGAAATATTAGAAAGATTTAAAATGACATACTCCTTACATGAAGCGGATGCGATGATGTTAGGCACAACCGACACATTTCACAAGATCTGGTTTTACTGGATGCTACATTCAGCCTGATGACCCCCATCCAACACCATAGGCGCAAATAGGAAATCCGATTTCAAAGGGAAATAGAAACAGAGCTGGGTGGAGGGCTGGGGATAACAGGGAAGGCGCGAAGTTAGGGGAATAGATGAGGTACTATAAATCCCCCACAACCTCAAAGAACAAGGAAAACATAGGAGGATCTGTTTACAAGAAACTGCAGTAATGTGCGATTAATAGATCATAATGGACCAAATGGCATGTTTGTTAGTTCACTTTGTTATTTTTAGTGTTTTCTTTCCTTTTTTTTTTATTTCTTCCTTGCTATTCTTTTTTTGCAATAAGAATATAAGTTATGTATTGGTAGTCTTTGATGAGAAACATACCAGGTATGATGTACTGACATTGACAATTCAGGGTATATGAAAAAGATCAATGACAAGAATGTGGAACTGATAATGCATTATTCTAGTTTCTGTGCATCAATGCCTGTGGAGACGATTTTGTAATTAACCGCATAAGACATGTATTCTGTTTGAAAATGTTAATTCAATAAAAACTATTTTAACATAAAGGGGCAGTCAAGTCAAAAAAAAACCTTTCATTTTTCAAATAGGGCATGTAATTTTAAACAACTTTCCAATTTACTTTTAGCAACAATTTTTCTTTGTTCTCTTGGTATTCTAGTTGAAAGCAAACCTAGGAAGGCTCATATGATAATTTCTAAGCCCTTGAAGGCCTCCTCTATTTTATTTACTTTTCACAGCAAAGCTCATGTAGGCCATATAGATAACATTGTGATCACGCTCGTGGCTAGTGGCAGACACTGCACTAATTGGCTAAAATGCAAGTCAATAGATAATAACTAAAAGTCATGTGATTAGGGGTGGTCAGAAGATGCTTAGATACAAGTTAGTCACAGAAGTAAAAATATATTAATATAACAGTGTTGGTTTTGCAAAACTGGGGAATGGGTAATAAAGGGATTATCTATCTTTTTAAACAACAAAAATTCTGGTGTTGACTGTCCCTTTAAGACAGTGAAAAAAACTGGCATTATTTATTATGCAGTCTTTGTACACACCGAGTGTGTTTATTTAGGGAGACAGATATAAATGAGCTCTTGCACTGATCATACAAGCACTCTGTTGCAGGGTCAGGGCTGATTTCTGTAGGGTGCACTTTAGCTTCTCAGGGGACAGAGGAAACAATAAAGAAAGTAAGAAAAAGCAGGCAAAATAAATCCACACAACAAAATAAATTTTTAATTTAACATCCCCATATTTCCTGTTTTTTTACCCACTTTTTGACTCTATTTAATCAATGCATTTAAATGGGCATACGTACAAGACAATGACTTAGAATGTTAGAGCATTTTCTTATTGCTCTGTTTCTTGCCTATACCTTTGTGTTTAATACCTCGCAAAAGAGTTAAACATAGTTAGCATAGGAGCAGCAATGCACTATATGCCAATAGCCAGCTGAACACAGGCTAGTGAACCAATCCTAATCAGCATGTGTGTGAACCAATCCTAATCGGCATGTGTGTGAACCAATCCTAATCGGCATGTGTGTGAACCAATCCTAATCGGCATGTGTGTGAACCAATCCTTATCGGCATGTGTGTGTGAACCAATCCTTATCGGCATGTGTGTGTGAACCAATCCTAATCGGCATTTGTGTGTGAACCAATCCTAATCGGCATGTGTGTGTGAACCAATCCTAATCGGCATGTGTGTGTGAACCAATCCTAATCGGCATGTGTGTGTGTGAACCAATCCTAATCGGCATGTGTGTGTGTGAACCAATCCTAATCGGCATGTGTGTGTGTGTGAACCAATCCTAATCGGCATGTGTGTGTGTGAACCAATCCTAATCGGCATGTGTGTGTGTGAACCAATCCTAATCGGCATGTGTGTGTGTGTGAACCAATCCTAATCGGCATGTGTGTGTGTGTGAACCAATCCTAATCGGCATGTGTGTGTGTGTGAACCAATCCTAATCGGCATGTGTGTGTGAACCAATCCTAATCGGCATGTGTGTGTGTGAACCAATCCTAATCGGCATGTGTGTGTGAACCAATCCTAATCGGCATGTGTGTGTGTGTGAACCAATCCTAATTGGCATGTGTGTGTGAACCAATCCTAATCGGCATGTGTGTGTGTGTGAACCAATCCTAATTGGCATGTGTGTGTGTGTGAACCAATCCTAATTGGCATGTGTGTGTGTGTGAACCAATCCTAATTGGCATGTGTGTGTGTGTGAACCAATCCTAATCGGCATGTGTGTGTGTGAACCAATCCTAATCGGCATGTGTGTGTGTGTGAACCAATCCTAATTGGCATGTGTGTGTGTGTGAACCAATCCTAATCGGCATGTGTGTGTGTGAACCAATCCTAATCGGCATGTGTGTGTGTGTGAACCAATCCTAATCGGCATGTGTGTGTGTGTGAACCAATCCTAATCGGCATGTGTGTGTGAACCAATCCTAATCGGCGTGTGTGTGTGAACCAATCCTAATCGGCATGTGTGTGTGTGTACCAATCCTAATCGGCATGTGTGTGTGTGTGTGTGTGTGTGTGTGTGAACCAATCCTAATCGGCATGTGTGTGTGTGTGTGTGTGTGTGTGTGTGTGAACCAATCCTAATCGGCATGTGTGTGTGTGTGTGTGTGTGAACCAATCCTAATCGGCATGTGTGTGTGTGAACCAATCCTAATCGGCATGTGTGTGTGTGTGTGTGTGTGTGTGAACCAATCCTAATCGGCGTGTGTGTGTGAACCAATCCTAATCGGCATGTGTGTGTGTGTGTGTGTGTGAACCAATCCTAATCGGCATGTGTGTGTGAACCAATCCTAATCGGCATGTGTGTGTGTGTGTGAACCAATCCTAATCGGCATGTGTGTGTGAACCAATCCTAATCGGCATGTGTGTGTGTGAACCAATCCTAATCGGCATGTGTGTAAATCCACCAATCGGCAGCCTTGTTCAACTCTAGAGTGAAACTGTATTGCTGCACACTGACTTTTTTGGGGTTAGTCACAGTTTTATACAAACTGTTGTGCAATAAGAAAATTATTTAACACGGAACATTTTCATTTTTTTGTCCCTTT
This sequence comes from Bombina bombina, assembly GCF_027579735.1. Lineage (NCBI taxonomy): Eukaryota > Metazoa > Chordata > Amphibia > Anura > Bombinatoridae > Bombina > Bombina bombina. Next base: position 1,550,045,262 of record NC_069499.1, read on the forward strand.
TTTAAATATTATTATTATTATTATTATAAATATATATTTTTTAATAAAAAATTTTTTTCCTTTAATGCTATTTGTCCTTCACCCCCAGGCTCGTCACTCTACTTACTGTATCAGGAAATCCTTTCTGTTCTTGCTCCAGTGTCAGCTGAGCCTCGTCATTGTCCAGGTGAGAGCAACTTCATAGACTTACTCCACTTGGAGTGATGGTTTTAAAGGGACATGGAACCCAAAGTATAACGTTGCAAAACTGCTGCCATATAGTGATAGACACGTGCACTCTCCTTAACTTACTTTCCTGGTTTTCTACAAAGGATAGCAAGATAATTTTATAATAGAAGTATATAGGGGGAAAAATGATTTGTTTAAAAGTGTATGCTCTATCTGAATCATGAAACACTGGGGTGACCAGTGGTCTACAGTAAATAATCATTTCCTGTGTCTGCTCTCCCTCTAGTTTCTGGCCTGCGTGCTCCAACTGCCGCCCTTCCTCAGCACTACAGATATCTTGTGGCTCTCCTGCTTCTCGTACCCGCTGCTCAGGTGATATAATGCCATAGTGCATCCTGCAGAACATGCTTGATCAGTTTATGGACTCATTTAAAGGGACATTAAATATAAAATGTTTAATGGGACAGTGTATGCATTTTTTCCCCACATCCCTAATTAATGTGTTCCATTTGGATAATTTTCTTTATTTTAATATATATATACATATTATTTTTTAATTATTAAGAGTCTGTCTTTAACCGCAATTAGTTGGAGGCATACTGTCTTCTTCCAAACTCTACGCTCGCTTTGAGATTCCCCTGCTTGTTCCCTGTGTTGGTCTTTGCATTGTGCTAATGACAATGACATCACTGCTAGTGTGAAGAGCTGTGCCGGGCTGAGTATGAGCCGTGCACAGCTATTTGTTTCAGATCTCTGAGTTTAGCACAGCTGTTCTCCTATTCTCGGGTCACAACCCCTTTATTCTGATTCACTTACTAAATAAAGTTACATTTCAGAGCTAAAGCTGCATATATACACAATCGCCCTCCTGTCACTGCTCCGCATGTCTCCCTCTCTTCCAATCTCACAATTCAACATCTCTTAATATGCACATTCAGATTTCTGATCACCTGAGAATATGCGATTCTTACAGGGGCAAACTAGGAAACCTTTTTAGATGTGCTCCGTTGTCGGCACAATTAGGGCCGGTTTACGTGCGCTTGCGGGAGAGATACTCCCTCTCTTTCAGCAATAGCGCATGTGCAGTCACAGGACACTTGCATATTTGATCTGATTGGAGGGGGAGTGCCAGCATCACACAGTGATCACACACGTGCGGGCTTCTTATAGTTAAAAATATAACGTTACTATTTTTTTTTTTAAATTGTATATTTCATACAGCCACTTTTTGCACAGTTTATCAGCCACTAAACATCCTCAGCAGAAGTGATAGATAAGTGGAAAATCTATGTTTCAACATGGTGGCACCCATGACTTTATAGAAGCCCAAACTTTACACTTGTTCATTTGATATTTAAAGGGGAGTGAAACCAACATTTTTTCCTCCAGGATTTAGAAAGAGCATTCAATTTTAAACATCTTTGCAATTTACACCTATTATCTAATTTGCTTCTTTCTCTTTATATACTTTGTTGAAAAGCATATCTAAATAGGTTCAGTAGCTGCTGATTGGTGGCTGCACATAGATGCTTTGTGTGATTGGCTCACCCATGTGCATTGCTATTTCTTCAACAAAGGATATCTAAAGAATTAAGCACATTTGATAATAGACTTAAATTGGAATGTTGGTTAATACTGTGTCCTTTATCTGAATCATGAAAGAAAATGTTTGGGTTTAATGTCCCTTTAAACAAATTATAATAAAAAAAAAAATTTTACATATTATTTCCAGGCTAATATTTTTTAATGCTTAATTAGATCTAGATCTATTATTTGATTGTTTAATGTCCCTTTAAACGTGTGTCTAATTGGCCACAGAAAAAGTAGAACATATTTGAGGCTTTTCAAGGGGTGTGTTCCTTGACTGCAAAAAAAAACAAAAAAAAAACGCTAATACATTTTTAATGCAGAAATGTTGCAATAAAGTGATTATTATGTAATAAATAATTATAAAGATATATTTGTTTTTGCTGTTCCGATTCAGCGTGTCTCTTCTAGGCAAAGCACCCGATAACGCCATAATGACAGTAGCTACTGGAAAAAACCTGCAGTCTATACCGAAAAAGGTAAAATAAAATCTATCCTAGCATTTGGGGTATTGGCTCTATGTCTGCGTGTCCTGTACAATGGGGCTGTTCTTTTCTTTATCCAGACGCAGCATTACTTCCTACTGTGCTTCCTCGTCAAGTTCCTCCCTTCCTGCACCTGCTGCCTGGCCTGCTTTTGGTTTTCACTGCAGAGATTTTGCGAGATTTCTGCTCAGAGCAATTTCACTAACTGTTCTGGAATTATGGTTTATAGGTATGAAAGGGTCCTTTATGGACAGTCTTAAGGGGAAAATTTAAATACATTTGATGTTGCTATTTCAGATGGTCCGCACCCAATATAGAGGTGTGGGGACTGTCTATATTGGGTGACATTTGTAGCCGTGATCTCTCGCACCTGTTTTGCAGTGACTCAGATGGAGCACCAGAATGGTTTGGCTTTCTTTCCAACGCTTTACTCTTATCGCAGAAACTCTCTGCTTGTCTCATAGTCATTCACACGGGTGAGTGGAATTTAGGGAGGGTGAGAAATCGGACAGGAAAGAGGTGGTAATTGTATTTAAATACTCATAATTCCCCCCCTCCTCTTCCCAGTTTTTATCTCCATCAGTCATGTCCATCGTTCAAAGCCTTTGTGGAAGAGAAGCCCGTTCAACAACAGTTGGTGGAGCTTGACGGTCCCTGTACTGTGAGTATCTCCTCGGATGTGTGAAGTGGGGTTGGATATGAGGTCATTCAGCTTAGCTCTGATATCTTGTGTCTCTCTCTTTCTCAGGGTTCTGGCGCAAGCGTTGCAGACATCTCTGGACCTGCAGCTCTGGACAAACTCTAACTCGCCTCTGAAATTTCACTTAAGTGATGTCCCCTTGGTGACGTGGCTTCTGGGGCTATTGTCCCTTCTAATTGTCCTTATTATCAATGAGATAGTCAAGCTGCATGAGATCAGGTATAAACATTGGACTACTGTAATTAAAATAAATAAATAAAAATGTCTAGTGTAATCTCTTCACACGCTCATAATCTTTTATATAATGTGATGTACTTTTCATTTCAGAGTGCGAGTCCGATACCAAAAGCGGCAGAAGTTACAGTTTGAAACCAAACTTGGTATGAACTCTCCATTCTGATCTAGACACAAAGGAAGTGTTGTACCCGTCCTTACGTCTGTCCAGCCTCCGCTAAGGGGGGGGAGGCAGAGAGCTGGCTCTGTGTGAGATCACGCTGCTGACACAGTCACCCTAAAAACAGCTTTCACCACCTGTGCCTCTGCAGTCGGAGAAGCCCCTTCCTGGTTATCCTTTACTCAAATCCCTCCTCTAGGCAGTAACGGAGGAGGCTGCATGTACGCACACATGCATGGTTTAGCAAACATTTACTGAGCAGCTTCAGCCAGTAGTGCAAAGCTGTGTTGATTCGGTTTGTGTTTCGCAGGGTTCTACGCATGGCTTACCACGAGGAGGTCTGCAGTTTTTTTTGTACCACTGTATTGTGCCACCCTCTACAGCACTGAGCTGTGCGTGCAGCATGAAGAGAGAATGTGCTTTTTTTAATGATGTATATTTTCTATAAAAAAAAGAAAAGTTTGTTGGCAACTATGATTTGTATTAAAATCTGTAAATAAAATGTATAATATGTGACTAGTTGTGCTGCAATTCCGAGAAGAAGGGGAGAGATTCTTTCGGGAATTTTGCTTTATTATTGAGGTTTCAATACTATGTTTTCAGTCTCTACCAATGCGGCTGCAACATATTGCACAGCAATGTTTTGTAGCCCTCTGAGACTGCAAAATGGTTAGATAAGTCAGGTCTTGAAAACGGGTGAAAAAAATGTGACTGTTACTTTAAAGGGACATGAAACCCAAAATGTTTCTTTCATGATTCAGATAGGGAATACAATTTTAAACAACATTCTAATTTGCTTCATTCTTTTTTTTAGATATCCTTTGTTGAAGAAATAGCAATGCACATGGGTGAGCCAATCACACGAGGCATCTATGTGCAGCCACCAATCAGCAGCTACTGAGCCTATTTAGATGTGCTTTTCAACAAAGGAAATCAAGAGAATAAAGCAAATGAGATAATAGAAGTAAATTGGAAAGTTGTTTAATTGCATGTGCTTTCTAAATCATGAAAAAAAAAAAATTGTGTTTCTTGTCCCTTTAAGCCACATTGCATTCTTCAGACCTTTTTCTACAGCACTGATTAGCTAACATTCCTACAGGTTGAATTGCTGACAATTTACCGGTTTTATTTATAATATTTTAGTCTCTTGCTGTTTAATCTCATTTTAGCTATTTGAATTTATTTGATTTCCCTCGTCTTAAAGAGAACAACTAATCTAACAAGTTCTGTAACATATTAGTTTTAAGCCTTTGTCAACAGATACTAAGGTAAAGTAACAAGGGGTAAATTGAAATTAGCTTCATCTGAAGTCCCTGTTTCGGAAGCTTGTTACGCACTTTCTTGTGCTGAATTCCCAACAGCACTGTCCGCTTAATCTCCAAATCAGACTTACAGGAACACATTTTTTTGTGAGTTTTTATTGCATAGAAAATTTAAGAAAAGTTAGTTTACTGAGCAGGTATTTGCTTTTCTTAAAGTAGAAGCAGTGAACCACCGCTTGCAAGGGACACAATGATAATCTCTCTGTGCCTGGCAACAAGAGACTTACTGATTAAAGCTGATTTAAAGGGTAATGTCAAAATTAAACTTGCGTTTTCTTCTTAAACGGGGAGAGTCCACAGCTGCATTCATTACTTTTGGGAATTCAGAACCTGGCCACCAGGAGGAGGCAAAGACACCCCAGCCAAAGGCTTAAATACCCCCCCCCACACACACACACTTCCCTCATCCCCCAATCATTCTTTGCCTTTCGTCACAGGAGGTTGGCAGAGAAGTGTCGGAAGATTAAAGATAGTCTCTTATGGAGGGTAGAACTCTTGGAAATGGAACTGGAGTTTTAAGTAGTCCTGTCAGCCTCTCAGTGAGAGCATGGATGAATGTTAGTCCGGAGATGCAGGGAGAGTCTTTCTGCAAAACCATCCCGACTCATGTTAACAGCTCATTAGCAATCAGCCTTGACGAGTTTCGCTGCCTGCTTTCTTCACTCAAGTCCATGTCAGAAGCGAGGCTACTATCTGTCACACTTGAAAGGCCGTGTTCCTGTTCCACAGCGTTGATTCCGGTAAGATCGTTTCATTTTACTTTGATGATGTTAATGTAATGTAAACGAAGAAGTCAGTGTTTCAGTGGGTCAGTGGGTCTCCTTTATCTTTATGGAATCAAGGGTTAATATCTCCTGAGGGGGGTTATTGAACAAGGAGGAACGTTAATCATGTTTATGTGATTCTGTCTGTTAATGTGTAGTGATGCTTGGGCTCGTAGCTATATCGGAAGATAACTTCTTTTTTGTCAGGCTGCGCAGCCCTTGTGGCCTTGTCGCGTTTTTCTCTGGCCTGCACGGTGTACCTTGTGACTAGGCGTGGTCACGTTCTGTTCTCCATTTCCGTATTCCTGACCGCGTGGCGACGGAGAGAGTTTCTTTCGCTAGTTGTCTGGGTTTCAGGAGGTGGTGAGTGCCCCAGCCATTTGGAGTGTAAGGTGCCATTTTTATTTTTTTCTATCCATAATTTCTATCACCAAGTTATGGAGGATTCAGATTTTTTGGAGACAGAAGTCTCTAATTCAGATTCTACTTCTTGCGAAGAGTATAATATGACCCATGCCCATCGGTTATGTTCTGAATGCCGCTTTAGAGTGCTCTCTTCTCCTGAATCAGGGAACTTAAAGTCCGACGAGCCATCCGCCCCTGGGGATCCCGTGAGGCACATGCCCTAGAACCTTCTTTGGCTGCGCAAGCAGGTGTCCCTAATGCCGTTACCCCTTCTCTGGAAGGCGGCTTCTTTCCTCCAGAGGTTACGGCACGGTTCCGCATGGCCATATCTATAGCATTGGCGCATTTACATCTTCCAGGGAGGAAGGTGTTGCTGAGATACTGTCCGTGTTCTGTTAACCAGGGCTCGTCAGGCATGGGATTGTCTGGATCAGGTCAGCCATCTGGGGAAGCGGTTTCCTCTGAAGCTTCACAGGCCCAACCGTCGGGGTTGTCAGTTGCCCCGGCAGAGGTAAGTCTTGCTTTTCGTTATAGAATGGTGCGCCTTCGTATCCTGCTGCGGCATGTTTTGGTGGTGCTGGAGGATCCTAGTCCTAATGGGTTGAGGGACCCTCTGTCTTCTGTTCCAGACGGCAAGCTGGGCTAGACGTGTGGGGATGAAATTACTCTACTTGTCGTCTGTAATTTACTTTTCTTTTTTGGGTATCTTTTTCCAGTTCTGAGCTTCGGAGGAATGGGGTCTCTGGCTGGTCCTGTTAGTGTGCCCATTCTTCTTGGGCGTTCACCTGCGGGTGCTGCCCTCTTTTTTTTTTTTTTTTCTTTGATCCGGTTAGGATGTATTTTATATCTTTTTAAGAAGCTCATGTCTGTTATAATTTTTTTATTGGGAAACATTTCTTCTCTGGAATTTGATACTAGCAATTTTGTGGTCGCTTGGGCACTTTCGCGGAAGTTGCATGTTAAGGGGTTAGTACATTATGTCTATTGATCCTTTTGTCGATTCCTATTGGGATTTCGATTTTTCTGTGACCTGGGTCAGTTCTGAGTGCCCTATGTAGCAGGCCGGTTGGGTGCTATTTTCTGTTCCTTAAGGTCTATATCATCCGCGTGGTGCCGGTGTAACTGGCTGACCTGGTTGGGGGGTCAGTTGCTCACTCGGATGAGGAGTTCGTCATACTCTGGTTTCTCTTCAGATCGAATAATGCTTTCACTTTTTACTAAAGATCCGTGGAGAGGAACATCCATGAGTTTCAATACATTTTTGAGGTTCTGCCCATGCAGGGCTAAAACATGGTAGAGGAGACCTTTCGTTCCTAGATGTCAGGCTGGTTCTTGTCTATTCTTTTGGGGCATCAGGGGATTGTACTCAGTCCTCACTGTCCTGTTCCTGATTGTTGGTGGGGTTCCAGAGCGGATCCTGCTAAAGATCTCCTCTGGTATTCTTATTGGATTGTCTTTTTTTGAGACCTTGATGACAGTTCCTCTTCCTTAAGGGGTCGAGGTGACTTGGGCTTCTTTTTCCCATTCTTGGGGCTAGTTGTGGGGTCATCTTCCTCCTACTGTTTCGTCTGCTCACATGCTTTTGGAGGTCTGGAGAATGCGTTTGTCTCCGTTTTTTCCTGGAGCTGCCCTTACTTAAGACGTCTTGGTTTGATCGGTCGCTCGCCAGGAATTGTGAGGCTTTCCATCTTTAATTCCTTAAGCTGTGGGGGTTTCCGGGAGGTTGATCCTGAAAGGATTGTTTGGAGATTTTCTTATCTTCTCAAGCTGGATCTCTATTTCTTGTCAGCTCCATAGTATTTGGACTTTGGGGTGTTGTCCCTTGAGCCTTTAGGAGTTATGCTCTCTGTCTCTGGGATGCTTAGTGAACGTCCAGTTTCCAAGGACCTTGGGATGTGGCTGTGGTTGCATCTCCTAGGGCACAGGTTCTCCATATGAGGTATTCCTATGGTTCCTCAGGGGTTAATACCTTGTGGCTGGCTTCGGTTTCCAGACATGTTCTTGTCTTGGATATCTGACCGGATCTCTTAGATGGGTCCTGGGCGGTTCAGTCCTTCCGGTTCTGAGACTTCCACTTGCCTTTTCAGGTGGTGGTGTTTTTTTTTTTTCCCCTCTTACCGGAGACTTGGAAATAGCCTGATGGTTAGTTTAGCTGCCTAGCAAGCGGGAGATTGCAATCTGTTGCAGCTATTTGCACCTTAAATGTGTGCTTGATGGCTGTTTGTTTTTCTACTGGGCCAGCTGTTGCAGCCAGGTGGTTCCTTTTCAATCGGTATTGACTTTGCTGCCGCACACTTCATGCCTGTGAGCGGTTATATATATTTTTTTTCTCCCCTTATGGAGATTGGGACATACCACAGTATCCACCTAGTGCCCCGGAGGTCTTCCTCTGTTCAGTGGGGTTCCCCCTGCCTTGCGTGCAGGATGTAATGAAGGGTTGGATTCTGGTATCGTGCCATCACTGTTGTTTAGTGTAGTCTCTGTTTTGCCTGGGAGTGTCCCTTCATATAAGTTCAGAAAGGAACTACGTCTGGGTCCTTGAAATAGGGCTCGCCCTATGTTCTGTCATAGCTTAGTTGGTTAGCATGCCAGCCTTGTTAGCAAATGGTGGAGTTTGCTCTACCTATTGGTACGGTTCAGTTTAGTTCCCCTCCTTTTTCCTTACTGAGGATCTGGGGAATTGTTTATTTCCCTGCTTTCGGACATTGCCAGTCGCTATGGTGCTGAGTCCGTTGCCTCGGAGAGGGGGTCAGAGGTCTGTCCGCTCGGTTGAGCCTTGACCACGTATCTTACCTATATTTTGTGATCCCTCCTTAGGAGGGAGGTTTCGTTGGGTTTCCCTCCTCAGCAGGGGTATTTCTCTGCTGGTTTTGGATGCTCTCCTACTTCCTTGTTTTTCCTTGGAGGGAGAGGGTTCTGAACTTCTTTTTGAATTTTTCCTCTGTGGGAGTCCTGGTGTAGTTCCTAGCTTGGTTGGCTAGTGTTAGCGGCTTGTGTCTGCTAGACTTCTGTTGCAGAGGGAAGCCTTCATCTGGAGCACAATAAGATTTCTCTGGTGCTATTTTTAGGAGGTTACAGGGGGTGGTTTTTATCCCTTGGTCGCTCTTTCAGAAGTGTGGATTGTGAGGGATGGGTTTTACCTTGTTTCTCTAGGTCTCCAGGGTTGGGACGTTCCATGGTCCCTTGGACTTCCATTCAGATAGGGGCTTTTTCCTTCCTTCTCTCTGTTCGGTCTTTAGAGTTCTTTCTCTATGCGTTTTTGTCCTGTTACAACCTTGGTTTGCGCCTGGAGTTCTGCTGGGGTACCTTTTAACCTAGTTTGTTGATCTCTTGTTGAGTCCTTCTTCTTCCCTTCTGGGGGTATGTAGAGGTCCCCTTCCCTCGGGTCGGGGGTAAGTTTAAGTGTGGGCTTGGAGCCTGCAGGATTTGTCTTCTTGGAGGCTTTGTGCTCAGTGGAATCTAGTGATTCTGAGCAGTCTCTAACTGGGGCCTTGCTGGTTTTAACCGATGGGCAGTTACTTTGTCCTTTTAGGTTTTGTCCTTCTATTTCTGGTGAAGCAGTTGTTTTTCTCAGGTGTTTGGGTAGTTTCAGGCTGTGGTGCCCTCCGAATGGGCCGCCTCGTCTACCCGCACTTTTTTTGCATTCATTGTCCTCTCTAGCTTGGGTATTGTTTTCCCAAAAGTAATGAATGCAGCTGTGGACTCTCCCCGTTTTAAGAAAAAAAAAAACTTAAATTACGCTTACCTGATAATTTTCTTTTCTTCTGACGGGGAGAGTCCACAGCTCCCCGCCCACGTTTTTTATATGGGGCAGACGTTTCTTTATTTTTTATTCTTCTGGCACCTTTTTCACCCTGATATTTCTCCTACTGTTCATTTTTCCCTTGGCAGAATGACTGGGGGATGAGGGAAGTGGGAGAGGTATTTAAGCCTTTGGCTGGGGTGTCTCTGCCTCCTCCTGGTGGCCAGGTTCTGAATTCCCAAAAGTAATGAATACAGCTGTGGACTCTCCCCGTCAGAAGAAAAGAAAATGATCAGGTAAGCATAATTTAAGGTTTTGCATAGATCATGCTTTTAGTTTACTTCTCTTATCAAATGTACTTTATTCTCTTGTATCCATTTGTTGGAAATCATACTTAGGTAGGCTCAGGAGCTGACATGAAATACTGGTCCCTAGCTGGTTATCGGTGGCTACACACACATACGATTCTTGTCATTGGCTCAGCTAGCTCCAAGAAGTGCATTTCTGATCTGGAGCTGACTTGTGTTTAACCTATTTTGTATTGGTTAAACACCATAGTTATTAGATTATTTTTTTTGTTTTACTTGAGTTTGCACATGCTCTGAGCACTGTATGGTAGTGTTTGTAACATTGTGACATATAGTGCTCAGGACACGAGCATGCACTGAGCCTAGGACCTTTTTTTTCAAGTGTATGACCTTGGAACCACGAACATGTATTTATAACTTCCATGTCTCTTTAAAGGGATGATATTTTCACATTTAAATCATAGTTAAATATACATTTTTGCTGTCACAAATAAAAGCTTTCTTCTTTCTAATGACACAGTGAGTCCACGAATCATCATAATTACTATTGGGAATATCACTTCTGACCAGCAGGAGAAGGCAAAGCGCACCACAGCAAAGCTGTTAAATACCACTCCCCTTACCCACAACCCCCAGTCATTCTCTTTGCTTGTATCAGTTACAAGGAAGGGGTAAAGTTAGGTGTCTGATTCTTCAATCAAGAGTTCGTTAAGCAGGACAAGTTTGTTTTCTTTTTTTCTGGGGTTTAGCTGTATGCTGAAAAGGTTGGCACTTTTGGATAATTTTTGGGATGTGAACCTGTTTGTGCAGGTTTTTTATATGGTGGCAAGTTTTTTTATGGGGCACTGAGAGAGGAATATTAGGACAGTCTGGCATATGTGTTGGCAGACGGTTTTTAGGCTCTGAGTGTTGTGTACACTTTTTATATGGCTCATTCTGTTTATTTGAGATGCTGGGTTGTTCTCAGCTGTAGCGGCTGACAGTTTTATTATGCAGTGTTTATCCTCCACGAGTTTTGTGCGCTCTTTTAGGAGGCAGTGTTTGCTTTGTTTGATCTTCCCGTCGGCTCCGGTGCGGTCAGTCTGGAGAGCGGGTGGTAGCAGTGGGGGAGTCCGGTTCCTCTCTGCTACGCTGTTTATTGCTCTAGTCCGTGGGAGATCAGGTAAGCACCTCAGCAAGGCTTGTTGAGGTGCATAGGTGCTGCAGGGGCCAATTTTTATATTTCATTGTGAATTTTCTGTCTGATATGGTTAACGTTCGTTTCTTAAAGGGACGGTAACGTTTTAATTTTAAAAAAAAAAACATTTTTCTGCTGCAGTTTTTCTGAAACTTGAATTTCCTGATTTATTTCTTCTTTTTTATTATTATTATTTTTGAGGTAAACAAAAATAAAACAGTACAAAATAACCACTTACATGAGTCCTCAACCCGTAAGGGCGAATTATAGTAGTATACAATATGATTCTTATACAAAACATTACTAATAGCATTAATGTGAGGCATAAATAATACAATATAATCCAATATTCAAGTATTGTAATGCAACCTATGTGGTTAATAAAGGCAATAACCAATAACATATAGGGTCACGTATGGGCCCTTGAACTTTACTTGCACAAATAAATTTATATAGGAGCACTATAAAATCAAGCGAAAAAGAATAGCAATAAACTTAGGAACTTGTGGAGCTCTCGCTCCCTCTGCATCAATTTGCGATGACATCTAAAATATAACCGGTCAACCTAAAAAGATCAATACAAAAGCTTGGGCTATAAGATATTCGTAGTATCAATCGGCAGTAAAAATAGAGCAGGGGGACTGCCTGGTGTAAGGTCCTATCACAAAGGGGGTCTGAAGGCTAATATACTAGGGTAAAATAATATGGAGAATTATACATGGACTGCTGATCAATTGCTGAGAATGCAAACAGAGTGGGTTCTTCTAACTCTGCATATACCCTACATAAATCAAATGTATACAGTACATCCTAATGACTTAACTGGTAACTGTAACCTAGCATCTGTTTATCCCTTACAAAACGGGCTGGGAATATAAAGTGCTGCCAGGAGCCTGGGATTTAAACCTCTTCAAAATATATCATAGTCTCAGTGGATAGGATAGGGTATCACACAACTGTATGTATTTACGGTGTAGGGGTACAAGATATTGAAATACTCATAGATCACACATATAAAAATATATTATAGATAAATAGTATTACGATCGTGTCCCCCCGGCCGCTGGCGACACGGTACTATGATCAAGGAAGAAAGCGGTGTTAAAGGAGTTCCCAAATATAGTACAATATAATGTGAATAACCAATAGAGTAAACTTAATTTCTATCTATCTGAAAACACAACTTAACAGCTCTTCTAAGACAATATCTAAATGTGAAGCATAGTAATCCCTACTGAGTCATTACAAACATTCTGAATATAGCACGTATACATACAGAAAGTAACAATATAAGTAGCATAATGTTTAGGATATAGGCAAGTGGGGGTTAGAATTTACTAGTACCTAGTATAAGTATATGTACTCCACACAAGTCAGGACAGATCTTAATAGTAATACTTTTGCATATAAAGAAAATAAAAAACACAAAGAATGCATAATAACCACTGTGTGTTCCATACCCAGGCAAACAAATTAAGCCCCACGTAATGTTCACTGAAGTCTGTGAGCCTACATATAATAACAGCAAAATATAAATAAGTGTAACTGATCGCTAATTGCAACCATCTGAACATAACAAGTAAGATGGGAGTTAAAATCAGTCCACTATGAGGGGGGGGGGCACCTTCAATAGATATAGGATCTAGCAAAAGAAAAAACATTGACGTCAAATAACCCTTCAGTCCACATGTTGTCAACACAGGGTTACCCTACTCATACTCTCTCAGGCAGAGACCTGCATCCTGATCTAATGAAAGAGTTCAGTCCGTTGAACCAGAGGAGGTATAGCAAGAAAGATGCGGTAATGACAGTGTCCCGGACACCTCTGTATGGGATCCCAGGGACACTATGGCTCTGTAGCAGTGATAGGAGGTGCATTATCGTAGTGTTCACTACAGAGGTGGGATTCAAAAATCTCTCTAACGATAGCTGCACAGTGCCCTCCAAGCATAGTCGCTGCATTCCAACTGAGCTCTGCGGTACCTGGGATCCGGTAGGCCTCAATAATGGCTGTAGCGGGGCGTTAAAACTCTGATGATCTGAGGCAATTAATTTGCTCTAGTAGATCCCCCATCAACATCAGGGTTCAACACTGCAAACTCCCCCTCTGTAAATACAATAGCTCCGCTGCCATCTCCGTCTTGGGGAACTTCCCAGTCACACCACGAAACATGTAACTAGCACCCAGGGCACCATTAACAATCAGGGAGGCAGGCGGCCAATGCCGGGGCCAAAAGCATCGCCACCCCCGAACCCATTAGGTGCACATACAAATTCCTCATCCAGCAGCCCATGGTAGAAAGCCGCATGTAAGGTTTCAGTGAATACCTTATGATAGGTGTCCAGCAGATCGCTGATCTCTTGTAAAAGTATATCAGACATTTTCTCAACGCAATTTTCTCATAAAGTGCTCTAGAGTTTTGGTCGTTCTTCAGCACAAATGGCTGGTTATACTGATATATCAGAATAATGTGGGGGGTAGAGAAAGGTCCAGGCCGTAGCAAGGCCTCTGCTGCGCACCTCCTCTAATCAGGTCTGCCTGTGCATATTGATGTGAGTAAGTCACAGAAATCCATTCCAGAAGTATTTATTTTCAGATATCACTTGAATAAAAATAAGATTAGCTGGTCTAGGGAGGGATAAACAGCAGATTTATCAGCTCCAATGTTCCACTATATGTAAAAGGCAGCCATCTTGGTCGCTGGTCGGACACGCCCCCTCCTGATTTATTTCTTCTTGCTGGTGTTAAGATGGAGTAAGAGGACTTGCAGGATATTACTTGCACTTTATGCCTTGATGATAATGTGGCGTCGCCTATCCCTTTCTGTTCTTCATGTATAGAGAGAACATTACAGTATAGGGATAGGCTATTTAATTCAGAGCCTTCATTTTCTAAGGAAAATAATGTTCAGAAGTCTCCTGTTCAAGCTGTTACGCAGCTTTCTCCCCAATCATCCCAATCTCAATCCTCTTCTCATGCAGTGCCCTGCGTTTCGTCTCAGGTTGGTTTTTCATTGCAGGATATGGCTACTCGTATATCCACTGCTGTATCTGATGCTTTGTCTGCTTTTCCTCCTTTGCAGGGAAGCGCAAAAGGAAGTTTAAGGGTTCTGACTCTGTTGGAGTTATGTCAACTGTTTCTTCCCATAAGTCTGAGGAAGAAGATACTTCAGTAGCGTCTAAAGGTGAAATTTTCGGACTGTGATAGTGTAATTCCTTCTGCTGATTCTAATGTGGTTTCCTTCAGATTTAAGTTGGAGTAACTCTGTTTGTTACTTAGGGAGGTTTTAACTACCTTGGATGACTCTGATTCGACGGTCATAGTTACTCCCAAGAAGGCTAGTAAGCTTAATAAGTTTTTGATGTTCCCTCCATGGCGGACGTTTTTCCTGTTCCGTATCGGGTTTCAGAGATTATTTCTCGGGAATGGGAGAAGCCTGGAATTCCTTTTTCCCCTTCTCCTATTTTTAGCAAGATGTTTCCTATTGCGGATTCTATTAAGGAACCTTGGCAGACAGTTTCTAAGGTTGAGGGAGCTATTTCCACTTTGGCTAAGAGGACCACTATTCCTATTGAGGATAGTTGTTCTTTTAAGGATCCCATGGATAAGAAGTTGGAGGCTTTGCTTAAGAGGATTTATGTTCACCAGGGGCTCCAATGGCAGCCTGTTGCGTGTATTGCTACGCTTACCAGTGCGGCTGCATATTGGTTTGATGTGTTGTCTGATTCTATTCATCAGGAGACTTCTTTGGATGAGATTCAGGATAGAATTAAGGCTTTAAAATTGTCCAATTCTTTTATTGCGGACACTTCTTTGCAGGTCATCAAGTTTGGAGCAAATATTTCTGGCTTTGCTGTTTTGGCTCGCAGTGCTTTATGGTTAAATTCCTGGTCTGAGGATGTATCATCTAAGTCTAAGCTTTTATTGATTGCTTACAAAGGGAAGACTTTGTTTTGGCCTGGTTTGGCTGAAATTATTTCTGATATTACTGGTGGGAAGGGGCATTCTCTTCCTCAGGATAAGAGAAATAAGCAGGAAGGTCGTCAGTCATTTTCGTTCCTTTCGTAACTTCTCTGGTAAGTCTTCGTCTTCCTCCTCCTCCAAGCAGGATCAATCCAAGTCTTCTTGGAGACACAATCAGTCCTGGAGTAAGGGAAAGCAATCTAAGAAGCCTGCCGCTGACTCAAAGTCAGCATGAAGGGTCCGGCCCCGATCCGGGAATGGATCGTGTGGGGGGCAGGCTGTCTCTTTTCGCTCAAACCTGGGTTCGGGACGTTCCAGATCCCTGGGTGATAGATGTTGTGTTCCAGGGATACAGGCTGGAGTTCAAGAATTTTCCTCCCAGGGGAAGGTTTCAGCTATCAAGGTTATCTGAAGACCAGATAAAAAGAGAGGCATTCTTAAGTTGTGTTCAGGATCTTTCCGACATGGGAGTGATTGTTCCTGTTCCAGTTCATTAGCAGGAACTATGTTTTTATTCCAATCTGTTTATCGTTCCCAAAAAGGAGGGAACTTTCAGACCCATCCTGGATCTCAAGTGTGTAAACAAGTTTCTCAGAGTCACACCTTTCAAGATGGAAACTATTCGGTCAATTCTTCCTCTGGTTCAAGAGGGTCAATTCATGACTACAGTAGATCTAAAGGATGCATATCTACATATTCTTATTCACAAGGATCATCACAAGTTTCTGAGGTTTCCTTTTCTAGACAAGCTTTTTCAGTTTGCAACAGCTCCCAAGGTGTTTTCAAAAGTTCTGGGTGCGTTGCGGGCAGTTCTCAGATTGCAGGGGGTTGCGGTAGCTCCTTATCTGGATGACATTTTAGTTTAGGCGCCATCTTTTCAACTAGCAAGCTCCCACACAGAGTTGCTGTTGTCTTTTCTTCACTCCGACGGTTGGAAGATGAATTACGGAAAAAGTTCCTTGATTCCGGCTACAAGACGAGTGGTATTCTTGGGAACCATTATAGATTCTCTGGAAATTAAGATCTTTTTGACAGAAGCAAGGAAGTAAAAAAATGTTCAATTCATGTCTGGCTCTTCAGGCATCTCCTCGGCCGTCGGTGGCCCAGTGTATGGAGGTTATTGGTCTGATGGTTTCGGTCATGGACATCATTCCGTTTGCCCTGTTCCATCTCAGACCTCTGCAGCTATGCATGCTGAGACAGTGGAACGGGATTATTAAGATCGTTCTCCAATGACTGTTTTAGATCAGGCGGCAAGAGATTCTCTTCCGTGGTGGTATTCTCATGATCTTCTTATGCAGGGAACCTGTTTTTGCAGGCCTTCCTGGGTGATTGTGACCACGGATGCCAGTCTGCTGGGTTGGGGTGCTGTCTAGGGTCCACTGAAGGCTCAGGGTCTGTGGACTCGGGAGTAATCGGTTCTTCCTATAAATGTCTTAGAGCTGAGGGCAATCTTCAATGCTCTTCTGGCCTGGCCTCAATTGGCTTCAACCCAGTTTATCAGATTTCAGTCGGACAATATAACGTCCGTGGCTTACATTAATCATCAGGGAGGAACTCTGAGCTCCTTGGCGATGGAGGTAGCCAGGATTATTCAGTGGGTGGAGACTGGGGTAGTGGGAACTTCATCCAGAGGTGTCCTCCAGTTTGATTCTCAAGTGGGGTCAACCGGAGTTGGATCTTATGGCATCTCGTCACAATGCCAAGCTTCCAAAGTACGGTTTGAGGTCAAGGGATCCTCAAGCGTTTCTAATAGATGCTCTGGCAGTTCCTTGGAAGTTCAGTCTGGCATACGTGTTTCCTCCGTTTGCCCTTCTTCCTCGAGTTATTGCTCGGATTCAACAGGATAGGGCTTTGGTAATTCTCATTGCTCCGGCGTAGCCTCGCAGGATCTGGTATGCAGATCTGGTGATGTCATCCTTTCCACCTTGGAGTCCTCCATTGAAGAAGGACCTTCTACTTCAGGGTCCCTTCCTTCATCCAAATCTTGTTTCTCTGAAGCTGACTGCTTGGAGATTGAACGCTTGATTCTATCTAAGCATTGTTTTTCTGAGTCCGTTATTGAGACTATGATTCAGGCATGTAAGCCTGTAACTAGGAAGATTTATTACAAGATATGGCGTAAATATCTGTATTGGTGTGAATCTAAGGTTTTGTCTGCTTCTGTTATGAAACAATAAAATTGAAGATTATTCACAAGGAGGACTGTCTTTATTGGAATCTACAAGCTTGGCAGTTGCTTCTGACTGTTCTCCTTTTGGGATACAAGTGCTGGACACATCTCTACATATTTTAATCTTGGAGTAGAGTCAGGATTTCTAGGATTTTGGCTTTTCTCTAGGAGGGTCTGGAGAAGGGTTTATCTACTAGTACCCTGAAGGGTCAAATTTCTGCTTTATCTATTTTGTTACATAAACGTCTGGCGGATGTACCAGACGTTCAGTCTTTTTGTCAGGCATTGGTTATCATCCTTCCTATGGTTAAGTTTTTGTCTCCTCCTTGGAGTCTTAATTTAGTTATGAGAGTTCAACAGGCTCCGTTTGAGCCTATGCTTTCTTTGGATATTAAGTTGTTAACCTGGAAGGTTTTGTTTTTGGTTGCTATTTCTTCGGCTCGAAGAGTTTCGGAGCTCTCAGCGTTGCAGTATGAAGCTCCTTTTCTTATTTTTCATTCTGATAAGGTAGTATTGCATACTGCTTTAGGTTTTCTTCCTAAGGTTGTTTCAGATAAGAATATTAATCAAGAAATTGTTGTTCCTTCTTTGTGTCCTAATCCTTCTTCTTATAAGGAACGTTTGTTGCACAACTTGGATGTAGTTCGTGCTTTGAAATATTATTTACAGGCGACTAAGGATTTTCGCCAGTCTTCTTTATTTATTATCTTTTCAAGCTACTTCGCTTTCTTGTTGGTTGAGGAGTATTATTTGCTGGGCATATGAGACTGCTGGTCAGGGGCCTCCTGAGAAAATCACGGCTCACTCCACGAGGGCTGTTTCTTCTACCTGGGCTTTCAAAAATGGTGCTTCTGTGGATCAGATTTGCAAGGCTGCCACTTGGTCATCTTTACATACTTTTTCTAAATTTTATACATTAGATACTTTTTGCTTCAGCTGAGGCTTCTTTTGGGAGAAAGGGTCTTCAAGCAGTGGTGCCTTCTGTTTAGGCTAACTGTCTTGTCTCTCCCTTATCATCCGTGTCCTCTAGCTTGGGTATTGATTCCCAATAGTAATTATGATGATCCGTGGACTCAGTGTCATTAGAAAGAAAATTACATTTATGCTTACCTGATAAATTTGTTTCTTTCTTGACACGGTGAGTCCACGGCCCGCCCTGTTTTTTCAGACAGTTTATTTTTACATAAACCTCCAGGCACCTTATATTACTTCCTTTCTTTCATGTAATTAGCAAGAGTCCATGAGCTAGTGACGTATGGGATATACATTCCTACCAGGAGGGGCAAAGTTTCCCAAACCTTAAAATGCCTATAAATACACCCCTCACCACACCCACAATTCAGTTTTTACAAACTTTGCCTCCTATGGAGGTGGTGAAGTAAGTTTGTGCTAGATTCTACGTTGATATGCGCTCCGCAGCAGGTTGGAGCCCGGTTTTCCTCTCAGCGTGCAGTGAATGTCAGAGGGATGTGAGGAGAGTATTGCCTATTTGAATGCAATGATCTCCTTCTACGGGGTCTATTTCATAGGTTCTCTGTTATCGGTCGTAGAGATTCATCTCTTACCTCCCTTTTCAGATCGACGATATACTCTTATATATATACCATTACCTCTGCTGATTTTCGTTTCAGTACTGGTTTGGCTTTCTACAACATGTAGATGAGTGTCCTGGGGTAAGTAAGTAAGCTTATTTTCTGTGACACTCTAAGCTATGGTTAGGCACTTTTTTATAAAGTTCTAAATATATGTATTCAAACATTTATTTGCCTTGACTCAGGATGTTCAACATTCCTTATTTTCAGACAGTCAGTTTCATACTTGGGATAAATGCATTTGTTTCAATCATTTTTTCTTACCTTAAAAAATTTGACTTTTTCCCTGTGGGCTGTTAGGCTCGCGGGGGCAGAAAATGCTTCATTTTATTGCGTCATTCTTGGCGCGGACTTTTTTGGCGCAAAATTTTTTTTCTGTTTCCGGCGTCATACGTGTCGCCGGAAGTTGCGTCATTTTTTGACGTTTTTTTGCGTCAAAAGTGTCGGCGTTCCGGATGTGGCGTCATTTTTGGCGCCAAATAATGTGGGCGTCTTTTTTTGGCGCTAAAAAATATGGGCGTCATTTTTGTCTCCACAGTCTCATTATTTATTGCTTCTGGTTGCTAGAAGCTTGTTCACTGGCATTTTTTTCCCATTCCTGAAACTGTCATTTAAGGAATTTGATCAATTTTGCTTTATATGTTGTTTTTTCTCTTACATATTGGAAGATGTTCCACGTTGCAACTGAGTCAGAAGATACTTCAGGAAAATCGCTGCCCAGTGCTGGAGCTACCAAGCTAAGTGTATCTGCTATAAACTTTTGGTATCTGTTTCTCCAGCTGTTGTTTGTATTGCATGTCATGACAAACTTATTAATGCAGATAAAATTTCCTTTAGTACTGTTACATTACCTGTTGCTGTTCCGTCAACATCTAATTTTCAGAGTGTTCCTGATAACATAAGAGATTTTATTTTTTAAATCCATTAAGAAGGCTATGTCTGTTATTTCTCCTTCTAGTATACATAAGTCTTTTAAAACTTCTCTTTTTTCAGATGAATTTTTAAATGAACATCATCATTCTGATACAGATAATGGTTCTTCTGGTTCAGAGGTTTCTGTCTCAGAGGTTGATGCTGATAAATCTTTGTATTTGTTCAAGATGGAATTTATTCGTTCTTTACTTAAAGAAGTATTAATTGCATTAGAAATAGAGGATTCTGGTCCTCTTGATACTAAATCTAAACGTTTAAATAAGGTTTTTAAATCTCCTGTAGTTATTCCAGAAGTGTTTTCTCTCCCTGATGCTATTTCTGAAGTAATTTCCAGGGAATGGAATAATTTGGGTAATTCATTTACTCCTTCTAAACGTTTAAGCAATTATATCCTGTGCCATCTGACAGATTAGAGTTTTGGGACAAAATCTCTAAGGTTAATGGGGCTGTCTCTACTCCTGCTAAACGTACTACTATTCCTATGGCAGATAGTACTTCATTTAAGGATCCTTTAGATAGGAAGATTGAATCCTTTCTAAGAAAAGCTTACTTATTTTCAGGTAATCTTCTTAGACCTGCTATATTTTTAGCGGATGTTGCTGCAGCTTCAACTTTTTGGTTAGAAGCTTTAGCGCAACAAGTAACAGATCATAATTTTATAGCATTATTATTATTCTATAACATGCTAATAATTTTATTTGTGATACCATCTTTTGATATCATTAGAGTTGATGTCAGGTATATGTCTCTAGCTATTTTAGCTAGAAAAGCTTTATGGCTTAAAACTTGGAATGCTGATATGTCTTCTAAGTCAACTTTGCTTTCCCTTTCTTTCCAGGGTAATAAATTATTCGATTTTCAGTTGGATTCTATTATCTCAACTGTTACTGGAGGGAAGGGAACTTTTTTACCAAAGGATAAAAAAAAAATCTAAGGTAAATTTAGGTCTAATAATCATTTTCGTTCCTTTCCTCACAATAAGGAACAAAAGCCTGATCCTTCATCCTCAGGAGCGGTATCAGTTTGGAAACCATTTCCAGTTTGGAATATATCCAAGCCTTATAGAAACCTATAGCCAGCTCCTAAATACCCATGAAGGTGCGGCCCTCATTCCAGCTCAGCTGGTATGGGGCAGTTTACGTTTTCTTTGAAGGTACAGAATTGGCTTCAAGTTAAGGCCTCCTGCAAAGAGATTTTTTTTTCTTTCCCGTGTCCCAGTAAACACAGCAAAGGCTCAGCATTTCTGAAATGTGTTTCAGATCTAGAGTTGGCTGGAGTAATTATGCCAGTTCCAGTTCTGGAACAGGGGCTGGGGTTTTATTCTATCTCTTCATTGTACCAAAGAAGGTCAATTCCTTCAGACCAGTTCCGGATCTATCTATATTGAATCGTTATGTAAGGATACCAACATTCAAGATGGTAACTGTAGGACTATCCTGCCTTTTGTTTAGCAAGGGCATTATATGTCTACAATAGATTTACAGGATGCATATCTGCATATTCCGATTCATCCAGATCACTTTTAGTTTCTGAGATTCTCTTTTTAGACAAGCATTACCAGTTTTGTGGCTCTACTGTTTGGCCTAGCGTCAGCTCCAAGAATTTTTTTCAAAGGTTCTCGGGGGCCTTCTGTCTGTAATCAGAGAACAGGGTTTTGGTATTTCCTTTTTTGGACGATATCTTGGTACTTGCTCAGTCTTCACATTTTCGCAGAATCTCATACGAATCGACTTGTGTTGTTTCTTCAAGATCATGGTTGGAGGATCAATTTACCAATCAGTTCATTGTTTCCTCAGACAAGGGTAACCTTTTTAGGTTTCCAGATAGATTCAGTGTCTATGACTCTGTCCTTTTCAGATAAGAGAAGTTTAACATTGATATCAGCTTGTCAAAACCTTCAGTCACAATCATTCCCTTTGGTAGCCTTATGCATGGAAATTTTAGGTCTTAGGACTGCCGCATCGGATGCGATCTCCTTTGCTCGTTTTCACATGCAAACTCTTCAGCTCTGTATGCTGAACCAGTGGTGCAGGGATTACACAAAGATATCTCAATTAATATCTTTAAACCGATTATACGACACTCTCTGACATGGTGGACAGTTCACCATCGTTTAGTTCAGGGGGCTTCTTTGTTCTTCCGACCTGGACTATAATCTCAACAGATGCAAGTCTTACAGGTTGGGGAGCTGTGTGGGGGTCTCTGACGGCACAAGGGGTTTGGGAATCTCAGGAGGTGAGATTACCGATCAATATTTTTGAACTCCGTGCAATTTTCAGAGCTCTTCAGTCTTGGCCTCTTCTGAAGAGAGAGTTGTTCATTTGTTTTCAGATAGACAATGTCACAGCTGTGGCATACATCAATCATCAAGGAGGGACTCACAGTCCTCTGGCTATGAAAGAAGTATCTCAAATTTTGGTTTGGGCGGAATCCAGCTCCTGTCTAATCTCTGCGGTTCATATCCCAGGTATAGACAATTGGGAAGCGGATTATCTCAGTCGCCAAACGTTGCATCCGGGCGAATGGTCTCTTCACCCAGAGGTATTTCTTCAGATTGTTCAAATGTGGGAACTCCCAGAAATAGATCTGATGGCTTCTCATCTAAACAAGAAACTTCCCTGGTATCTGTCCAGATCCCGGGATCCTCGGGCGGAAGCAGTGGATACATTATCACTTCCTTGGAAGTATCATCCTGCCTATATCTTTCCGCCTCTAGTTCTTCTTCCAAGAGTATTCTCCAAGATTCTAAAGGAATGCTCGTTTGTCCTGCTGGTAGCTCCAACATGGCCTCACAGGTTTTGGTATGCGGATCTTGTCCGGATGGCCTCTTGCCAGCTGTGGACTTTTCCGTTAAGACCAGACTTTCTGTCGCAAGGTCCTTTTTTCCATCAGGATCTCAAATCCTTAAATTTTAAGGTATGGAGTTTGAACGCTTGATTCTTGGTCAAAGAAGGTTTCTCTGACTCTGTGATTAATACTATGTGACAGGCTCGTAAATCTGTATCTAGTGAGATATATTATAGAGTCTGGAAGACTTATATTTCTTAGTGTCTTTCTCATCATTTTTTCTTGGCATTCTTTTTGAATACCGAGAATTTTTCAGTTTCTTCAGGATGGTTTAGATAAAGGTTTGTCCGCAAGTTCCTTGAAAGGACAAATCTCTGCTCTTTCTGTTCTTTTTTCACAGAAGGATTGCTAATCTTCCTGATATTTCATTGTTTTGTACAAGCTTTGGTTCGTATAAAACCTGTCATTAAGTCAATTTCTCCTCCTTGGAGTTTGAATTTGGTTCTGGGGGCTTTTCAAGCTCCTCCTTTTGAACCCATGCATTCTTTGGTCTTTATATTACTTTCTTGGAAAGTTTTGTTTCTTTTGGCCATCTCCTCTGCCAGAAGAGTCTCTGAATTATCTGCTCTTTCTTGTGAGTCTCCTTTTCTGATTTTTCATCAGGATGAGGCGGTGCTGCGAACTTCTTTTGAATTTTTTACCTAAGGTTGTGAATTCTAACAACCTTGGTGGAGAAATTGTGGTTCCTTCATTATGTCCTAATCCTATGAATTCTAAGGAGAAATCATTGCATTCTTTGGATGCTGTTAGAGCTTTGTATTATTTGTCATCTTTTCCGGTTCTAGAAAAGGCCAGAAAGCTTCTGCCATTTCTTTGGCATCTTGGTTGAAATCTTTATTTCATCATGCTTATGTCGAGTCGGGTAAAACTCCGCCTCTAAGGATTACAGTTCATTCTACTAGGTCAGTTTCTACTTCCTGGGCGTTTAGGAATGAAGCTTCGATTGATCAGATTTGCAAAGCAGCAACTTGGTCCTCTTTGCATACTTTTTCTA
This sequence comes from Bombina bombina, assembly GCF_027579735.1. NCBI lineage: Eukaryota > Metazoa > Chordata > Amphibia > Anura > Bombinatoridae > Bombina > Bombina bombina. The sequence goes on from NC_069499.1 coordinate 1,550,068,817, forward strand.
AATTCTACCATTTTGATGTGTTTTCTTCTTCTGAAGCAGTTTTTGGTAGAAAAGTACTTCAGGCAGTGGTTTCAGTTTGAATCTTCTGCTTATGTTTTTCATTAAACTTTATTTTGGGTGTGGATTATTTTCAGCAGGAATTGGCTGTCTTTATTTTATCCCTCCCTCTCTAGTGACTCTTGTGTGGAAAGATCCACATCTTGGGTAGTCATTATCCCATACATCACTAGCTCATGGACTCTTGCTAATTACATGAAAGAAAACATAATTTATGTAAGAACTTACCTGATAAATTCATTTCTTTCATATTAGCAAGAGTCCATGAGGCCCGCCCTTTTTTGTGGTGGTTATGATTTTTTTGTATACAGCACAATTATTCCAATTCCTTATTTTATATGCTTTCGCACTTTTTTCTTATCACCCCACTTCTTGGCTATTCGTTAAACTGAATTGTGGGTGTGGTGAGGGGTGTATTTATAGGCATTTTAAGGTTTGGGAAACTTTGCCCCTCCTGGTAGGAATGTATATCCCATACGTCACTAGCTCATGGACTCTTGCTAATATGAAAGAAATGAATTTATCAGGTAAGTTCTTACATAAATTATGTTTTCTCCTTTCCCTTTGGTCGAATGACTGGGGGTTGTGGGTAAGGAGAGTGGTATTTAACAGCTTTGCTCTGGTGCTCTTTGCCTCCTCCTGCTGGCCAGGAGTGATATTCCTAATAGTAATTATGATGATCTATGGACTCACCGTGTCAAGAAAGAAACAAATTTATCAGGTAAGCATAAATTTCATTTTTTCCCCCACTGCCCCAGATAGGCTGGAGAGCATTCTGTATACTTAAGTATTTAAATTTGACTGAACCTGCTACATGAGAAACTGCAGTAGAAAAGTACAAAATTCGACTTTGTTCCGACAGTATATTAGCATTGTTCTGTCATTTGGTAAGAAATATTAATATGGTAAAAATCGTTATCTCGTGTTGAGCTATGTAAAGCACTAGGGGAACTGGCACTTTTGCTACTAATTGGTCAAGGAATTTCACATTTACACACTATTAATACAGGGCTCAAACTGTCAAGTCCTAAGCTACTCACCACTTCTGATCCTACCCACAACACACCTACTACCCGCCCACACCATTGTGAAACGCCTTATTCTGCAGTCATTTTTAATGTATATTTTTATATATGTATTTTTTTTTATGCCATAACAAATAATGCTACATACAGTAATAAATTAACAAAATAAGGGGAAGACAAAAGCTAAATGGAAAGAGAAGTTGTTGAACTAAATAGCAAACCTGGAGATTATTTTTTTAAATAAATTATCTCTCCCTTCTCTCTTATTACTCTTTCTCCCCTGCCTCCAATTAAATTCCTCTTCTTACCCTGTCCCTCCTCTCTCTGGTCATATATTCTCTTTACACTATTTCTTTCCCCTCACTCCTCCCACCCCACTGGTAGGATGGTTTCTGCTGCAGCAGCAGTGTTTTGCAACATTGTATTACAAAGCTACAAATAATGTTGCAAATCTCTGCTGCCAAAGAATACTAAAGACACGTGCACACTCCTGAGCCTAGATATGGATATAAGGGGGCGCAAAAAAAGCTTGCTGATTCCTATTATATACAATTAAGTGTATATATATGTCCCTTTGTATTAGTATTTATAATACTTATTAAATACAAAATAACAATACTTATACAACTTCTATATTGTTATACAGATGATGGTGGTTATGTACAGGTGTGCTCATAAGTTTACATACCCTGGCAGAATTTATGATTTCTTGGCCATTTTTCAGAGAATATGAATGATAACACAAAAACTTTTCTTTCACTCATGTTTAGTGTTTGGCTGAAGCCATTTATTATCAATCAACTGTGTTTACTCTTTTTAAATCATAATGACAACAGAAACTACCCAAATGACCCTGATCAAAAGTTTACATACCCTGGTGATTTTGGCCTGATATCATGCACACAAGTTGACACAAAGGGGTTTGAATGGCTATTAAAGGTAACCATCCTCACCTGTGGTCTGTTTGCTTGTAATTAGTGTGTGTGTGTATAAAAGGTCAATGAGTTTCTGGACTCCTGACAGACCCTTGCATCTTTCATCCAGTGCTGCACTGACGTTTCTGGATTCTGAGTCATGGGGAAAGCAAAAGAATTGTCAAAGGATCTGCGGGAAAAGGTAGTTGAACTGTATAAAACAGGAAAGGGATATAAAAATATATTCAAGGAATTGAGAATGCAAATCAGCAGTGTTCAAACTCTAATCAAGAAATGGAAAATGAGGGGTTCTGTTTGATAACATACTGCATTCATCTTGCCATCAATTCTGACCATATTTCCTGTGCCTTTGTAGCTCACACATCCCCAAAACATCAGCGATCCACCTCCATGTTTCACAGTAGGAATGGTGTACCTTTCATCATAGGCCTTGTTGACTCCTCTCCAAATGTAGCGTTTATGGGTGTGGCCAAAAAGCTAAATTTTGGTCTCATCACTCCAAATGACTTTGTGACAGAAGGTTTGAGACTTGTCTCTGTGCTGTTTGGCGTATTGTAAGCGGGATACTTTGTGGCATTTGTGTAGTAATGGCTTTCTTCTGGCGACTCGACCATGCAGCCCATCTTTCTTCAAGTGCCTCCTTATTGTGCATCTTGAAAAAGCCACACCACATGTTTACAGAGAGTCTTGTATTTCACCTGAAGTTATTTGTGGGTTTGTCTTTGCATCCCGAACAATTTTCCTGGCAGTTGTGGCTGAAATTTTAGTTGGTCTACCTGACCGTGTTTTGGTTTCAACAGAATCCCTCATTTTTCACTCCTTGATTAGAGTTTGAACACTGCTTATTTGCATTCTCAATTCCTTGGATATATTTTTATATCCCTTTCCTGTTTTATACAGTTCAACTACCTTTTCACGCAGATTCTTTGAAAATTCTTTTGCTTTCCCCATGACTCAGAATCCAGAATTGTCAGTGTAGCACTGGATGAAAGATGCAAGAGTCTGTCAGAAGTCCAGAAACTCATTGACCTTTTAAACACACACACTAATTACAAGCAAACAGATTACAGGTGAGGGTGGTTACCGTTAATAGCCATTTAAACCCCTTTGTGTCAACTTGTGTGCATGTTATCAGGCCAAAATCACCAGGGTATGTAAACTTTTGATCAGGGTCATTTGCGTAGTTTCTGTTGTCATTATGATTTAAAAAGAGTAAGCACAGTTGATTGATAATAAATGGCTTCAGCCGAACACTAACCATGAGTGAATGAAAAGTTTTCTTTCTAATGACACGATGAGTCCACGGATCATCATTAATAACTGTTGGGACTATCACTCATGCCCAGCAGGAGGCGGCAAAGAGCACCACAGCAAAGCTGTTAAATATCACCTCCCTTCTATGCCACCCCAGTCAATCTCTTTGCCTGTGTTAGAGCAAGGAAGTGGTAAAGTTAGGTGTTAGAAAAGGACTCTTCAATCAAGAGTTTATTTTTGAGTAGTACAAGATTGTGCTGCTTTGTTCTAGGGTGTAGCCGTAGTCCACATTAGTCTCTTCAGTATGGCAGTGGTGGCTTTAGAGCAATGGGAACTTGTGGGATGTAATTCTCACTGTGCCTCCCATATAATTTATGCTGCCCTGACTCTGAAAGCCTGAGGGGAATGCTCAGTCTTTTTTCTTTCCACAGGTCTATGTGAGGGAGAGGACCTCTCAAACCTGGTGAGCTGCCTTGCTGTCAGGCAGAAGATTAGGTAAGTGCTGACTTTTTTTTTTATTTCTGGGGCACTTTATTCAAAGACAAGAGAAAGTCAAACTGATGGGCTATTTTAAGTCAAAGCACTTTATTTTGAAGGGACATTTAAACTCTCCTAAACTGGAGAGGACTCTCAGACAGCAGGTTATGCAGGCACTGGGGCTGAGAATAGTCTGCTTGGCTGGTATATACTGGTGGTTTCACTTCTCTTGGCGGTTAACTATAAATCAATATGCCGGCGAGAGATTGTTATTTTGAGACGCCCAGGAGGGGCGGAGCTAAGCCAGGCGGCATTCTGCATTGCGCCACTTTCTTTTTTACTTACGAGTGTGGAGGAGACAAAATTCAAGGGGTTGTCTAGAAACGCATGGTTTTCTCAAAGCATACATTTCTAGGACCGGAAAACGGCTCATCTTGTCTGCTGCTGGAGTCTGGATCATTTGGCTACTAACAGGGACTAAACTCCGGTGGTTGCAGGGCAGGTAGGCACCTCAGCAAAGCAGCTGAGGTGTAGATGTGTTTTCTTTAATTTATTTAGCTTAATAACGCTTTCTGCAGTATTAAGTAAAAAAGTTGCGGTTTAAAATTTAAAGAGACTAACGTTTTGCTCAATTTTATTTTTTATTAAAAATTTGAGGTTATTATTGCTTATTTGATCCATTGTGAGTCAGAATGGACCAAGAGGCTTCACAAAATGTCACTTGTTCTTTGTGTTTTGATGCCAATGTGGAACCACCAATCCCTTTCTGTTCCTCATGTATTGAGAGGACTTTAAATTATAGGGATAGACTTTTTTCTGAGTCAACATTTTCCAAGATGGATGTTGTTCAGGAGTCTATTGACCATGTTCAATATATGCCTAGGGTTGCCACCTTTTGCCCAGCCGATTCCTGGACACTTTGAATGTGGGCGTGGCTGGGGGTGTGGCGGGGGGGGTGGCTGGGGGCGTGGCGGGGTGTGGCTTCACACGGCCTTAATAAAATATATTTTACAATTTTTGCTGCCTCTCAGTGTGTGTGTGAAGTGTCAGTGAGCTGTCTGTCAGTGTGAGTGAAGTGTCAGTGAGCTGCCTGTCAGTGTTGAGAAGGGAACCCCAAAGGGAACCGTGTGCGGGGTGCGCTGTAAAAAGTTAATACGTGGTATTGGTATAAAAACAAACCATAAAGTTCATGTGAGTTGGTAGTGCTGAGTCAGTGCCTGTCAGTGTGTGTGAAGTGTCAGTGAGCTGCCTGTCAGTGTGAGTGAAGTGTCAGTGAGCTGTCTGTCAGTGTGAGTGAAGTGTCAGTGAGCTGCCTGTCAGTGTGTGTGAAGTGTCAGTGAGCTGCCTGTCAGTGTGTGTGTGAGAAGTGTCATTGAGCTGCCTGTCAGTGTGTGTGTGTGAAGTGTCAGTGAGCTGCCTGTCACTGTGTGTGTGAAGTGTCAGTGAGCTGCCTGTCACTGTGTGTGTGAAGTGTCAGTGAGCTGCCTGTCAGTGTATGTGTGAAGTGTCAGTGAGCTGCCTGTCAGTGTGTGTGTGTGTGTGTGTGTGTGTGTGAAGTGTCAGTGAGCTGCCTGTCAGTATGTGTGTGTGTGTGTGAAGTGTCAGAGAGCTGCCTGTCAGTGTGTGTGAAGTGTCAATGAGCTGCCTATCAGTGTGTGTGAAGTGTCAGTGAGCTGCCTGTCAGTGTGTGTGTAAAGTGTCAGTGAGCTGCCTGTCAGTGTGTGTGAGTGAAGTGTCAGTGAGCTGCCTGTCAGCGTGTGTGTGTGAAGTGTCAGTGAGCTGCCTGTCAGTGTGAGTGAAGTGTCAGTGAGCTGCCTGTCAGTGTGTGTGTGAAGTGTCAGTGAGCTGCCTGTCAGTGTGTGTGTGAAGTGTCAGTGAGCTGCCTGTCAGTGTGTGTGAAGTGTCAGTGAGCTGCCTGTCAGTGTGAGTGAAGTGTCAGTGAGCTGCCTGTCAGTGTGAGTGAAGTGTCAGTGAGCTGCCTGTCAGTGTGAGTGAAGTGTCAGTGAGCTGCCTGTCAGTGTGTGTGAAGTGTCAGTGAGCTGCCTGTCAGTGTGTGTGAAGTGTCAGTGAGCTGCCTGTCTTTGTGTGTGAAGTGTCAGTGAGCTGCGCCTGTCAGTGTGTGTGAAGTGTCAGTGAGCTGCGCCTGTCAGTGTGTGTGTATGTGAGAGAAGTGTCAGTGAGCTGTCTGTCAGTGTGTTTGTGGGAGAAGTGTCAGTGAGCTGTCTGTTAATTCTAACTAGGCTTGCTTCAGGGAGATAATATACTTTACAATATCACAATTAGCTCCTTGAATGACAGAGAGCGCAGCCTGCAACACAATACGAAAGAATGTGATGCAGCATGTCCTGGCAGCCAAGGGGTTATCCCATCTTTTGAGGCCGAGTGCTGTAACTGTTACCTTAGTCTCCCTGTCAGCTGGCAGATGATCCGAGTCCTCCTCCATGTTAGCAGCACAAGTTAGTAAAACCCACGGGCATCGGTCACGGCGCGGCTCTGGTATTTAGAAAGTGTTGAAGCGGGAAAAAACTAACTAGCAGAAGTCTCTGGCGAGCAGTAACTATGTCACCTAATGCGACTCCAGTCTCCAGTAGTTTGGTATCCGCCGCCATTTTTGCTAAGGGCAAACTGTGTGACGTGCATGTAGCTGTGACTCTGTGAGAGTGTGAGTCTAGTGACGTCCCTAGTTTCCCTCACATTGCCCTGCCGGCCCAGCCACCAAAGTTTTTTTTTAAAAAAAATCAACAGTGTTGTGTGTGAGTGACAGGGGAGCTGGGCAGGCCAGGGCATTGGAGCCTAGTTCCGGGACACGGGACATACAGTCCCAGACCGGGACTGTCCCAGTGATACCGGGGCAGGTGGCAACCCTATATATGCCGCAGCTTTCTCCTCAAGCGTCCCAATGTTTACCGCCCACACATGCAGTGCCCTGCAATTCCTCTTTAACTTCTCCTGGGGTTACGTTACAAGACATCGCTTCTCTCATGTCTTCTGCAGTTTCTGATGCGTTGTCTGCTTTTCCCATGTTGCAGGGAAAGTGTAAGAGGAAAAACAAACATTCAGTAAGCGAGGTTTCTGACGCAGTTGTCGCTATTTCGAATGCACCCTCCCAGAAGCCTGAGGAGGAGGAGGATACTTCGGTAGCATCTGAAGGTGAAATTTCAGATTCTGACAGTGTAATTCCTCTTGCTGACACTGAAGTTGTATCTTTCAGGTTTAAGCTAGAACACCGTCTATTACTCAAGGAGGTTTTAGCTACATTGGACGACTGTGACACCACGGTCGTAGTTAATCCTAAGAAATCCAGTAATCTAAACAAATATTTCTTTCATGTAATTAACAAGAGTCCATGAGCTAGTGACGTATGGGATATACATTCCTACCAGGAGGGGCAAAGTTTCCCAAACCTTAAAATGCCTATAAATACACCCCTCACCACACCCACAAATCAGTTTTACAAACTTTGCCTCCAAGGGAGGTGGTGAAGTAAGTTTGTGCTAGATTCTACGTTGATATGCGCTCCGCAGCAAGTTGGAGCCCGGTTTTCCTCTCAGCGTGCAGTGAATGTCAGAGGGATGTGAAGAGAGTATTGCCTATTGAATGCAGTGATCTCCTTCTACGGGATCTATTTCATAAGGTTCTCTGTTATCGGTCGTAGAGATTCATCTCTTACCTCCCTTTTCAGATCGACGATATACTCTTATATTTACCATTTCCTCTACTGATTCTCGTTTCAGTACTGGTTTGGCTTTCTACAAACATGTAGATGAGTGTCCTGGGGTAAGTAAGTCTTATTTTCTGTGACACTCTAAGCTATGGTTGGGCACTTTATTTATAAAGTTCTAAATATATGTATTCAAACATTTATTTGCCTTGACTCAGAATGTTCAACTTTCCTTATTTCCAGACAGTCAGTTTCATATTTGGGATTATGCTTTAAATTATCATATTTTTTCTTACCTCAAAAATTTGACTTTTTTCCCTGTGGGCTGTTAGGCTCGCGGGGGCTGAAAATGCTTCATTTTATTGCGTCATTCTTGGCGCGGACTTTTTTGGCGCAAAAATTCTTTCCGTTTCCGGCGTCATACGTGTCGCCGGAAGTTGCGTCATTTTTGACGTTATTTTGCGCCACAAATGTCGGCGTTCCGGATGTGGCGTCATTTTTGGCGCCAAAAGCATTTAGGCGCCAAATAATGTGGGCGTCTTATTTGGCGCCAAAAAATATGGGCGTCACTTTTGTCTCCACATTATTTCAGTCTCATTTTTCATTTGCTTCTGGTTGCTAGAAGCTTGATGTTTGGCATTTTTTTCCCATTCCTGAAACTGTCTTATAAGGAATTTGATCTATTTTGCTTTATATGTTGTTTTTTCTCTTACATATTGCAAGATGTCTCACGTTGCATCTGAGCCAGAAGATACTACAGGAAAACCACTGCCTGCTGGATCTACCAAAGCTAAGTGTATCTGCTGTAAACTTTTGGTAGCTATTCCTCCAGCTGTTGTTTGTAATAATTGTCATGACAAACTTGTTTAAGCAGATAATATTTCCTTTAGTGATGTACCATTGCCTGTTGCAGTTCCCTCAACATCTAAGGTGCAGAATGTTCCTGATAACATAAGAGATTTTGTTTCTGAATCCATAAAGAAGGCTTTGTCTGTTATTTCTCCTTCTAGTAAACGTAAAAAGTCTTTTAAATCTTCTCTCTCTACAGATGAATTTTTAAATGAACACCATCATTCTGATTCTTTGGACTCTTCTGGTTCAGAGGATTCTATCTCAGAGATTGATGCTGATAAATCTTCATATTTATTTAAGATGGAATTTATTCGCTCTTTACTTAAAGAAGTACTAATTGCTTTAGAAATAGAGGATTCTAGTCCTCTTGATACTAATTCTATACGTTTGGATAAGGTTTTTAAAGCTCCTGCGGTTATTCCAGAAGTCTTTCCTGTTCCTAATGCTATTTCTGCAGTAATTTCTAAGGAATGGGATAAATTGGGTAATTCATTTACTCCTTCTAAACGTTTTAAGCAATTATATCCTGTTCCGCCTGACAGGTTAGAATTTTGGGACAAAATCCCTAAAGTTGATGGGGCTATTTCTACCCTTGCTAAACGTACTACCATTCCTACGTCAGATGGTACCTCGTTTAAGGATCCTCTAGATAGAAAAATTGAATCTTTTCTAAGAAAAGCTTATCTATGTTCAGGTAATCTTCTTAGACCTGCTATATCATTGGCTGATGTTGCTGCAGCTTCAACTTTTTGGTTGGAAACTCTAGCGCAACAAGTAACAAATCGTGATTCTCATGATATTATTATTCTTCTCCAGCATGCTAATAATTTCATCTGTGATGCCATTTTTTATATTATTAGAGTTGATGTTAGGTTTATGTCTCTGGCTATCTTAGCCAGAAGAGCTTTATGGCTTAAGACCTGGAATGCTGATATGGCTTCTAAATCAACTCTACTTTCCATTTCTTTCCAGGGAAACAAATTATTTGGTTCTCAGTTGGATTCTATTATTTCAACTGTTACTGGTGGGAAAGGAACTTTTTTACCACAGGATAAAAAGTCTAAAGGTAAAAACAGGGCTAACAATCGTTTTCGTTCCTTTCGTTTCAACAAAGAACAAAAGCCTGATCCTTCGTCCTCAGGAGCAGTTTCAGTTTGGAAACCATCTCCAGTCTGGAATAAATCCAAGCCTGCTAGAAAGGCAAAGCCTGCTTCTAAGTTCACATGAAGGTACGGCCCTCATTCCAGTTCAGCTGGTAGGGGGCAGGTTACGTTTTTTCAAAGAAATTTGGATCAATTCTGTTCACAATCTTTGGATTCAGAACATTGTTTCAGAAGGGTACAGAATTGGTTTCAAGATGAGACCTCCTGCAAAGAGATTTTTTCTTTCCCATGTCCCAGTAAATCCAGTGAAAGCTCAAGCATTTCTGAATTGTGTTTCAGATCTAGAGTTGGCTGGAGTAATTATGCCAGTTCCAGTTCCGGAACAGGGGATGGGGTTTTATTCAAATCTCTTCATTGTACCAAAGAAGGAGAATTCCTTCAGACCAGTTCTGGATCTAAAATTATTGAATCGTTATGTAAGGATACCATCGTTCAAGATGGTAACTGTAAGGACTATATTGCCTTTTGTTCAGCAAGGGAATTATATGTCCACAATAGATTTACAGGATGCATATCTGCATATTCCGATTCATCCAGATCATTATCAGTTCCTGAGATTCTCTTTTCTAGACAAGCATTTCCAATTTGTGGCTCTACCGTTTGGCCTTGCTACAGCTCCAAGAATTTTCACAAAGATTCTCGGTGCCCTTCTGTCTGTAATCAGAGAACAGGGTATTGTGGTATTTCCTTATTTGGACGATATCTTGGTACTTGCTCAGTCTTTACATTTAGCAGAGTCTCATACGAATCGACTTGTGTTGTTTCTTCAAGATCATGGTTGGAGGATCAATTTACCAAAAAGTTCTTTGATTCCTCAAACAAGGGTAACCTTTCTGGGTTTCCAGATAGATTCAGTGTCCATGACTCTGTCTTTAACAGACAAGAGACGTCTAAAATTGATTACAGCCTGTCGAAACCTTCAGTCTCAATCATTCCCTTCGGTAGCCTTATGCATGGAAATTCTAGGTCTTATGACTGCTGCATCGGATGCGATCCCCTTTGCTCGTTTTCACATGCGACCTCTTCAGCTCTGTATGCTGAACCAATGGTGCAGGGATTACACGAAGATATATCAATTAATATCTTTAAAACCGATTGTTCGGCACTCTCTAACGTGGTGGACAGATCACCTTCGTTTAATTCAGGGGGCTTCTTTTGTTCTTCCGACCTGGACTGTAATTTCAACAGATGCAAGTCTCACAGGTTGGGGAGCTGTGTGGGGATCTCTGACGGCACAAGGAGTTTGGGAATCTCAGGAGGTGAGATTACCGATCAATATCTTGGAACTCCGTGCAGTTTTCAGAGCTCTTCAGTTTTGGCCTCTTCTGAAGAGAGAATCGTTCATTTGTTTTCAGACAGACAATGTCACAACTGTGGCATACATCAATCATCAAGGAGGGACTCACAGTCCTCTGGCTATGAAAGAAGTATCTCGAATTTTGGTTTGGGCAGAATCCAGCTCCTGTCTAATCTCTGCGGTTCATATCCCAGGTGTAGACAATTGGGAAGCGGATTATCTCAGTCGCCAAACGTTGCATCCGGGCGAATGGTCTCTTCACCCAGAGGTATTTCTTCAGATTGTTCAAATGTGGGGGCTCCCAGAGATAGATCTGATGGCCTCTCATCTAAACAAGAAACTTCCCAGGTATCTGTCCAGATCCCGGGATCCTCAGGCGGAGGCAGTGGATGCATTATCACTTCCTTGGAAGTATCATCCTGCCTATATCTTTCCGCCTCTAGTTCTTCTTCCAAGAGTAATCTCCAAGATTCTGAGGGAATGCTCGTTTGTTCTGCTAATAGCTCCGGCATGGCCTCACAGGTTTTGGTATGCGGATCTTGTCCGGATGGCATCTTGCCAACCATGGACTCTTCCGTTAAGACCAGACCTTCTGTCACAAGGTCCTTTTTTCCATCCGGATCTGAAATCCTTAAATTTAAAGGTATGGAGATTGAACGCTTGATTCTTGGTCATAGAGGTTTCTCTGACTCCGTGATTAATACTATGTTACAGGCTCGTAAATCTGTATCTCGAGAGATATATTATAGAGTCTGGAAGACTTATATTTCTTGGTGTCTTTCTCATCATTTTTCTTGGCATTCTTTTAGAATACCGAGAATTTTACAGTTTCTTCAGGATGGTTTAGATAAGGGTTTGTCCGCAAGTTCTTTGAAAGGACAAATCTCCGCTCTTTCTGTTCTTTTTCACAGAAAGATTGCTATTCTTCCTGATATTCATTGTTTTGTACAAGCTTTGGTTCGTATAAAACCTGTCATTAAGTCAATTTCTCCTCCTTGGAGTTTGAATTTGGTTCTGGGAGCTCTTCAAGCTCTTCCGTTTGAACCTATGCATTCATTGGACATTAAATTACTTTCTTGGAAAGTTTTGTTCCTTTTGGCCATCTCTTCTGCTAGAAGAGTTTCTGAATTATCTGCTCTTTCGTGTGAGTCTCCTTTTCTGATTTTTCATCAGGATAAGGCGGTGTTGCGAACTTCTTTTGAATTTTTACCTAAAGTTGTGAATTCCAACAACATTAGTAGAGAAATTGTGGTTCCTTCATTATGTCCTAATCCTAAGAATTCTAAGGAGAAATCATTGCATTCTTTGGATGTTGTTAGAGCTTTGAAATATTATGTTGAAGCTACGAAATCTTTCCGTAAGACTTCTAGTCTATTTGTTATCTTTTCCGGTTCTAGGAAAGGCCAGAAAGCTTCTGCCATTTCTTTGGCATCTTGGTTGAAATCTTTAATTCATCTTGCCTATGTTGAGTCGGGTAAAATTCCGCCTCAGAGAATTACAGCTCATTCTACTAGGTCAGTATCTACTTCCTGGGCGTTTAGGAATGAAGCTTCGGTTGACCAGATCTGCAAAGCAGCAACTTGGTCCTCTTTGCATACTTTTACTAAATTCTACCATTTTGATGTGTTTTCTTCTTCTGAAGCAGTTTTTGGTAGAAAAGTTCTTCAGGCAGCGGTTTCAGTTTGAATCTTCTGCTTATGTTTTTTGTTAAACTTTATTTTGGGTGTGGATTATTTTCAGCAGGAATTGGCTGTCTTTATTTTATCCCTCCCTCTCTAGTGACTCTTGTGTGGAAAGATCCACATCTTGGGTAGTCATTATCCCATACGTCACTAGCTCATGGACTCTTGTTAATTACATGAAAGAAAACATAATTTATGTAAGAACTTACCTGATAAATTCATTTCTTTCATATTAACAATGAGGCCCACCCTTTTTTGTGGTGGTTATGATTTTTTTGTATAAAGCACAATTATTCCAATTCCTTATTTTATATGCTTCGCACTTTTTTTCTTATCACCCCACTTCTTGGCTATTCGTTAAACTGATTTGTGGGTGTGGTGAGGGGTGTATTTATAGGCATTTTAAGGTTTGGGAAACTTTGCCCCTCCTGGTAGGAATGTATATCCCATACGTCACTAGCTCATGGACTCTTGTTAATATGAAAGAAATGAATTTATCAGGTAAGTTCTTACATAAATTATGTTTTTTATGTACCTTCCTTGGTGGAGGTTTTTCCTGTACCAGATCGAGCTTCTGAGATCATTGCTAAGGAATGGGAGAGACCGGGTATCCCTTTTTTTCCATCTCCTATTTTTAAAAAAATGATGTTTCCCATAGCAGACTCTATCAAGGAGTCTTGGCAAACAGTACCTAAGGTGGAAGGGGCAGTTTCCACTCTGGTCAAGAGGATGTACACCAGGGTTTACAATGGCAACCTGCAGTGTGTATTGCTACCGTCACTAGTGCGGCGGCATATTGGTTTGATGCGTTGTCTGATGCTATTAAGACAGACACTCCCCTTGATGAGATCCAGGATAGGATTAAAGCCCTTAAATTGGCTAATTCCTTTATTACTGATGCTTCCCTAGTTATCAAGATGGGAGCAAAAATGTCAGGTTTTGCTATACTAGCCCGCAGAGCTTTATGGTTAAAGCTTGGTCTGCGGATGTGTCATCCAAATCTAAACTTTTAGCGATTCCTTACAAGGGAAAGACCTTGTTTGGGCCATGCTTGACGGAAATAATCTCTGATATTACGGGAGGAAAGGGCCATCTTCTCTCTCAGGATAAGAGAAGCAAACAAAAGGGACGTCAGAGTAATTTTTGGTGCTTTTGAAATTTCAAGGGAAATTCTTCTGCTTCCTCTTCCAAACATGAACAGTCCAAGCCTTCCTGGAGACCCAGTCAGTCTTGGAGCAAGGGAAAGCAATCCAAGAAGCCTACTGTGGAATCAAAGTCAGCAGGAAGAGACTGCCCCCGATCTGGGACCGGATCTTGTGGGGGGCAGGCTTTCCTTCTTCACTCAAGCTTGGGTTCAAGACCCTTGGGCAGTGGACATAGTGTCCCAGGGATACAAACTAGAGTTCAAGAATTTTCCTCCCAGAGGCAGGTTTCTGCTTTCAAGATTATCTGTAGACCAGACAAAAAGAGAGGTGTTCTTACACTGTGTATGGGACCTCTCCGACCTGGGAGTTATTGTTCCTGTTACAATGAGGTCTGGGATTCTATTCCAATCTGTTTGTGGTTCCCAAGAAGGAGGGAACCTTCAGACCAATTTTGGATCTCAAAAATTTAAACAAATTTCTCAGAGTGCCGTCCTTCAAGATGGAAACTATTCATTCCATTCTTCCTCTGGTCCAAGAGGGTCAATTTATGACCACTGTGGATTTAAAGGATGCATACCTGCATGTTCCCATCCACAGGGACCTTCATAAGTTTCTAAGGTTTGCATTTCCAGATAAAAACTTTCAGTTTGTTGCTCTTCCATTCGGTCTTGCCACAGCTCCCAGAATTTTCTCAAAGTTTCTTGGATCACTACTGGTGTTGCTCCGATTGCGGGCATTGCAGTGGCACCTTATCTGGACGATATTCTAGTTCAGGCGCCTTCCAACAAGCAAGATCACACGCGGAAATGTTATCTTTCCTGTGGTCTTACGGATGGATTCCAACTACAAGGGTTGTTTTCTTGAGAACTCTAATAGACTCCTCATCAATGAAAATTTTTCTGACAGAAGTCATGAAATCAAAGATTTTTGATTCTTGCCTAGCACTTCAGTTCTTTCCTTGGCCATCAGTGGCTCAGTGCATGGAGGTAATTGGGCTGATGGTAGCGGCACTGGACATCATCCCGTTCGCCCGTTTCCACCTCAGACTTCTGCAGTTAATCATGCTCAGGCAGTGGAATGTAGATTATGCGGATATGTCTCCGTGATTATAGCTGGAGCAGGAGACAAGGGATATCTACTTTGATGGTTGTCTCAGGATCATCCCTCCCAGGGAACCTGCTTTTGCAGATCTTCCTGGGTGATTGTGACAACAGATACCAGTCTTCTGGGATGGGGAGCAGTTTGGGGCTCTCTAAAGGCTTAGGGAACATGGACTCGGTCGGAGTCTGTTCTACCCATAAACATTCTGGAATTAAGAGCAATCTTCAATGCTCTCTCTTGGCCTGGCCTCAGCTAGCTTCGGCCCGGTTCATCAGGTTCCAGTCGGATAATATAACTTCTGTTGCTTACATCACCTGTCAGGGAGGAATTCAGAGATCCTTGGCCATGACAGAGGTAGCCAAGATCATTCAGTGGGCGTAGACCCACAATTGCTGTCTGTTGGGGATCCACATTTCAGGAGTGGGCATCTGGGAGGCGGACTTCCTAAGCAAGCAGACCTTTCACCCGGGGGAGTGGGAACTCCATCCGAAAGTGTTTTCCATCCTGATTCTCAAATGGGGTCAGTCGGAAATTGGATCTCATGGCTTCTTGGCAGAATGCCAAGCTTCCGTGGTATGGGTCGAGGAACCCTCAGGCTGTACTTATAGACGCTCTGACGGTACCTTGGAAATTCAGTCTCGCATACCTATTTCCTTACTCCGGCGTGGCCTCGCAGGATTTGGTATGCAGACCTGGTGGACATGTCATCTCTTCCACCTTGGAGACTTCTACTTCAAGGACCCTTCTTTCATCCATATCTAGTTTCTTTGAAACGCTTAATTTTATCCAAGCGTGGATATTCTGAATCGGTTATTGAGACCATGATTCAGGCTCGTAAACCTGTGACTAGGAAGATTTACCATAAGATATGGCATAAATATCTATACTATTGTGAATCCAAGGGCCACTCTGAGTAGAGTTCGGATTCCTAGAATTCTGTCCTTTCTCCAAGAAGGTTTGGAGAAGGGATTATCAGCAAGTTCCCTAAAGGGTCAAATAGCTGCCTTGTCTATTTTGTTACATAAACGTCTGGCGGACTTCCCAGACGTCTAATCGTTTTGTCAGGCCCTAGTCAGGATCAGGCCTGTATTCAAACCTCCTCCTTGGAGTCTTAATTTAGTTCTTAAAGTTCTTCAAGGGGCTCTGTTTGATCCGATGCATTCCTTAGATATTAAGTTGTTATCTTGGAAAGTTTTGCTTCTTGTCGCTATTTCATCTGCTCGTAGAGTTTCAGAGCTCTCGGTATTACAGTATGAGTCTCCTTAACTTATTTTTTAATCAGATAGGGTGGTGTTACGTACTAAATTAGGGTTTCTCCCTAAAGTAGTTTCAGACCGGAACATTAATCAGGAGATTGTTGTTCCTTCCATGTGTCCTAATCCTCCTTCTCAGGAGGAACGGCTTCTACACAATCTGGACGTGGTACGTGCACTAAAATTCTATTTACAGATGACTAAGGATTTTCTTCAGTCTTCTGTTTACGTAAGGGACAGAAAGCTACGGCTACTTCTGTTTCTTTGTGGCTGAAGAGTATCATTTGCTTTGCCTATGAAACTGCTGGACAGCAGCCTCCCGAGTGAGTAACGGCTCTTTTTACGAGGGTTGTTTCCTCTTCCTGGGCATTCAAAATGAAGCCTTTATGGAACAGTTTTGCAAGGCTGCAACTTGGTCCTCTCTTCACTCTTTTTCAAACTTTTCTAAATTTGACTTTTTAGCCTCGGCTGAGGTTGTTTTTGGGAGAAAGGTTCTTCAAGCAGTGGTGCCTTCCGTTTAGGTCTCCTGTCTTGTCCCTCTCATCATCTGTGTACTCTAGCTTGGGTATTGATTCCCAACAGTAATTAATGATGATCCGTGGACTCATCGTGTCATTAGAAAGAAAACAAAATTTATGCTTACCTGATAAATGTATTTATTTCTTGACACGATGAGTCCACGGCCCGGCCTGTTATTTAGACAGGTTGTTAGTATTCTATAAACTTCAGACACCTCTGCACCTTGTTGCTTCCTTTCTCTCCTTTACTTTGGTCGAATGACTGGGGTGGGATAAAAGGGAGGTGATATTTAACAGCTTTGCCGCCTCCTGTTGGGCAGGAGTGATCTTCCCAACAGTACTTAATGATGATCCGTGGACTCATCGTGTCAAGAAATAAATACATTTATCAGGTAAGCATAAATTTTGTTTTTGTGTTATCATTCATATTCTCTAAAAAAATGGACAAGAAATCATAAATTCTGCCAGGGTATGTAAACTTATGAGCACAACTGTATATATGTGTATATGTAGATATAACCTCTTCTGTTCTCCTATCTATTTAAACTCACTCGATCACACCACTTTATTAGTGGTTGTTCAATTTCTTACTCATATTCTATTTATTCTATCTTCTTAACCTCTTAATGGATACAATCCTATATTCAATAATGAACCACTAATATTCCAAATTATTTAAAAAGGATTTATTATACTAGACTTTCATTTGAGACATTAATTAAAAACATATGTTCCTCTAAGGCAGGGGTGTCCAAACTTTGCTCTCCAGAGGTTGTTTGGACATCCCTGCTCTAAGGCTTCTAAAAAGAAACCGGTGTCTACAGATAATAAGTCTTCTTTAAAACCTCTCAAATGATTACTTCTACTCCGTTATACATTATCCAACAAAACGTTGCATTAAGACACAATGTAATAATATTATACAATATTAAACTGTGTTCCGTTGTGTGCTTGTTAATCATATAACATCGATTTTAATTTTAAATTGCCTTTTTGACTAAACAAAATGTCAGAATATAATGTCCTTTTTTTCAAGGTGTTTCAATAATCTAACTTTCCTGATTAGTGCTCAAAGTAACAATATTTTGTATTGCGGGGCTTTATATTTGCAGTCTTATGGTCTCGTTATGCAGTTAAGTGCAAAGGAAGTTCATTTAAAACAGTATATCTGTATTGGCTGCTTGAGGTATGAAGATCTTATTTACATACGGTTTTTCATCTGTTGTTTCTTCTTTTCCTTGTAAACAGTTTCGATAAGATGTTTCTCCTAGATGGATGAATCCGGTGGAACGCGGTGTCATCCAGCCTCCTTTTACCAGACAGTGAAATTGAAGATCCAATCCCTCATTCGGCTGATGGCGGTCTGAGTCTATTGGTTGCTGGGGAAAAAAAACTTATGGACTTATTGTCAGCAGCTTTAATACTCTCTTGGCTGGCAAGGTAACCGGAGTTGGTAATGATAGATCCGTTCCTCCAGACTCGTATCCCCTTCATGGATTTTCAGAAGTTCCCAGGTGTTCGTTCTCCTTACGATAGTAGCGTGTAGCTGATGATTTTCTTTCGCGTTTCTACGCTTTTCGGCGATCAGCTTTTCTCTTCTGATCCTACCTAGTTTTACTCTACAATAAAAGATAGCAAGAGAATGAAGCAAATTTGATAACAGAAGTAAATTGGAAAGTTGTTTAAAATTGCATGTTCGATCTAAATCATGAAAGTTTAATTTTGACTTTACTGTCCCTATAATACCCAAGCCGATGGTCTATGTTACGGAAAGGGTGGGACAATTTTTATTGGCAGTTCAGAATTTATTGACACTGCGGCCTGAAGGACATTCCTGCTAAAAGCAAAGAGATTAATATGTAAAAATATGCAGAGAAGGCATTTTGGAGCTTTGTAAGAAGCATAATAATAAAAATAAAAAAAACACGATTATGCCACTGCTCTTGAGAAGAGCTATAATAGGCTTAGTAAGTGACTATCCCGCCTGTAAGCAAATCTTGTGACTCACTTTTTGAGCCAAGAGGCCCATGCTTTCTTAGTAGCGCTTTACCCCTTACAGGTCTCAGAGTAGAGAAAACAAACTAGAAGTTTGTCTGGAATCTGTAGTAGCATGGAAAACATAATTTATTCTTACCTGATAAATTTATTTATTTCTTGACACAGTGAGTCCACGGATCATCTTAATTACTGTTGGGAATATCACTCCTAACCAGCAAGAGGAGGCAAAGAGCACCACAGCAAAAGCTGTTAAATACCACTCCCCCTACCCACAATCCCTAGTCATTCGATCAAAGGGAAAGGAGAAAGGAAGTAATCTAAGGTGCAGAGGTGCCTGAAGTTTATAGAAAAGCAAACTGTCTGAAAAAAAGGGCGGGCTGTGGACTCCCCGTGTCAAGAAATAAATAAATTTAATAGGTAAGAATAAATTATGTTTTCTTTCTAATGACACGGTGAGTCCACGGATCATCTTAATTACTATTGGGAACCAATACCCAACCTAGAGGACACGGATGATAAGGGAGGGACAAGACAGTTAACCTAAACAGAAGGCACCACTGCTTGAAGAACCTTTCTCCCAAAAGAAGCTTCTGCTGAACCAAAAGTATCAAATTTGTAAAATTTAGAAAAAGTATGCAAAGATGACAAAGTCGCAGCCTTGCAAAGCTGATCTACAGAAGCACCATTTTTGAAAGCCCAAGAAGATGAAACAGCCCTCATGGAATGAGCCGTGATTCTCTCAGGAGTCTGCTGACCAGAAGTCTCAAAGGCCAACACTTCCTTGAAACTGATACAAGCAAAGAGAATGACTGGGGATTGTGGGTAGGGGGAGTGGTATTTAACAGCTTTTGCTGTGGTGTTCTTTGCCTCCTCCTGCTGGTCAGGAGTGATATTCCCAACAGTAATTAAGATGATCTGTGGACTCACTGTGTCATTAGAAAGAAATAGAACTTAAAAGCAACAATTAGTACCACTGGAGACACAAAAGTCACCAGAGCACTACTAAGAGGCGCCTAAGGCAAAAGTGGCACAATGTGGATTCAGAATAATATTAAACTTAGGGAAGATAATCCCATAGAAATAGTAAAATAAGATATTAATGAGGGATATATATAACAACAATATTTGATGAATAATGGAAGTCCTGACTCCTAAAAAATAATAATAAATAAAAAACAAGTCAAATAGGACAATAGAGATATGTAAAGCAATGCGAAAATAATATAATTGATTTTAGTCCAATCAATATGGTTAACTTATCAAGTCCAGCAGAGTCCAAAGGTTGGGGCCCAAAAGGTATGTGTAGTGGGCAATATTCCAAAAAGAAGATAGGCCGCTCCTCCAGAGTGTTATGCCAGGAACACAGATGGAAAATGTAGAAGAAATTAGATAGAGGGCGCCACATGGTGCAGATCATATGAGATAATAACAACAAAACGGTATGATCATAAGAATCCTACTCACAAATAGTAGCGCACAAAAAGTGCAGATAACGCAGTCCGGAACTACACGTCGTCCGGTCGACCACAATGGATGGATAGCACAGATGGAGGTCCTCGTCTCACCAGGGAGAGTCCAGGGATATCCAAGGTAGAGTGAATATAGAACTATGCAACAGAGTTCCAGCCAGATCCTAGGGACCAGAGTTCCAGCCAGATCCTGGGGAGGAAGCCGGATAGAGTTCGCCAGGCCCAATCCAAGGAGAAAGAAGTATACAAGGCAGCAATTGGAGAATTTAAAATGTATAAAAAAAGTTTAATAACAATAAAAACAACAGCAACGCGTTACTCAGTGGTACACACTGTTTCATCAGCGTTGACTATCCCAAGATTAAGTACTAGCCGCTACTTAGAGTTCGTAGGATCTGAACACAATGAAGAAATAACCATTTCCTGATTGGAATTTTCCTTAGAAACTATCTTATGAGTAAAATCATATTTAGGACAAAGTATAGCCATCTCCTTGTGAATAATTAGAAACTGAGAATCACAAGACAAGGTTAACAACTCTCCTTGCTGAAGAGATTAATAATAAAGTACTTTCCAAGGTAAAAGTAAATACCAATAGAATGCACTAGTTCAAACAAAGAACGTTGAATGCAGAGAAAATTAGATTGATTCACAAGTGGCCTAATTCTAACTAATATCTGGACACGACTGAACCTCTGGAAGTAAGCCAACTTATAAAAAGAACAGACAAAGCAAAAATTTGCATTTTAGAAATTAGCGGACAAACCTTGTCAAAGCCATCCTGTAACAAAATAGGTCTAGGAATCCTAAAGGAATACCAAGAAAAACTTCTGGAAGAACACCAATTAAAAAAAATGCCTTCCAAAGGCAGGGATAAAACCTTTGTGTTATATGCTTTCTGGCCTGAATCAAAGCTTCTATAACCTTATCTGCATAGTCTCAAAACAAGGCGTTCAAGTTCAATGCCATTAACAGTAGAGATTAGAGATCCTGATGAAAAAAAGGACCTTGAGACAACGGCTCTTGTCTCAGAGGAAGAGCAATTGACTGCAAGAAGAATCTGCACTATATCTGCATGCCAAGTCCTGCGGAATCAGACTGGAGCAATTTATATTACGGACGTTGACTCATGAATGGTTCAAATATGATTATTGGAAACAAGTATGCTATATGAAAGTCCCATGGACACACCAAGGCATCTAATAGGAGAGCCTTTGGAATCTTTGACCTCACAAAAAAGAACTTAATAACTGCGCTAGATAGATATGCAATTAAAACCACAGCTTAAGGAAACTTTCTCTATATTCCCACGTGCAGACTAAAAAAATTAAAAATGAGTGTGTTCTGAAACACACTAAATTTAAAGCTACGGCGCTCAATGTAGAGCTAAATAAGTGCAGTTTCTGGCTATCTATATAAATGTTATTTATTACAGAATAAAATCAAATCAAATATTAAATTAGGCAGTAATAATATACATGAAAACACAAAAAAAAACAAAAATGAAATGAAAGAAACCTAACAGCAATATTGTTATTGAACCATATATATCATATAAGAATAAAAGGGAGAGGAAGTCCAGACAATGTTTGGGCAATGGGAATGAACGATGGTGCCTATTATCCAAAGGATCGATTGCGTGGAGGCTGTAAGGTATAACCGGGAATCCTGTAATGAGACAAGGGGGATCCTTGTCACCAAGTATAAAAGTTAAAAAATAAAGGTGTTACTTTTTACTTACACCGGGTGGTGTACAAACAGGTATCTTCAAATATAAATTTGTAGCTAGAGGATAGATTGAAGAGGAAATACATAAAGTCACATAACTTGTCAGTCTCACTAACAGAAAGGATTCACTTCGTAAGAAAACACCAAGAATTAAAGCAACACAAGAATAGAATAGAATTTTTGTCCCATTCATTACAACATATTGTCAAAATAAACATCTGATAAAAAAAATGTGAATCAGATTACATGTCTGCAAAAGGAGGTACCCTGTGCCCACAGTCTGTGAGATGGTCTGACCCCCTATTACTGTATATCTAGTGACACTATTTAACCCCCCAGTACTGTATATAGTAAGTCAGTGACTCAGTCTGTAATCTGCCGGTGAGATGGCTGGCCTGACCATACCCGCCCAGTAGTCAGTGACATGGTCCACCCCCCATACTGATCTTTTGTTGGAAGCTCCAACAAACGATCCCTAAAGTCTGGATTATAGATCGATAGTCCACCTGGCAACAAGATACCCCCAGAAGCAGAATAACCGGCTTGAGGATACAAGACACCACTCCGGTGTAAGTAAGCATTTATACCTTTTATCACAATTTTTATACTTGGTGACAAGGAATTCCTGTCTCATTTCAGGAATCCCAGAATATCTGTGCAGTTCTTTAAAGGGCCATAATACCCAAATGTTTAAACACTTGAAAGTGATGCAGCATAGCTGTAAAAAGCTGACTAGAAAATATCTCCTGAACATCTCTATGTAAAAAAGAAAGATATTTTACCTCAAAAGTTCCTCAGTAGCCACCTCCCATTGTAAAGGATTTCTAAGCAGCATTTTAGTGTGTCTGTCCTGGGACATCTGAAGGGATGAGCATCGTGCACTCTCATCTTATTTCACCAATCAGGTAAAGGAAGTTTACAATGAAATCTCATGAGAGTCAAGTCAAATCTCATGAGATCACAGTAAAAGTTCATGACCTCAGCACTGCTGATGCTGATTGGCTGCTGTTCATTTCTTCATTTTTTTTTATTTTTTTACCTGCAGCTGGGAGCAGTTGAGTATAACTTTTTACACAGAACTTACTCTGCTGAGCTGAGGAAATTGTGAGGTAAAATATCTTCCTTTTTTACATAGAGATGCTCAGGTGATATTTTCCTGTCAGCTTTTTACAGTTATACTGCATCAGTTTCAAGTGATTTAGCATATGAGTATTATGTCCCTTTAAGATTACAGCTGCTCTGAATAACTCACATCTACAACAACCAACGATATTGGACATACAGCATGTAAAAAAGACTTTTTCGTTGCATATAATTGTCTCAATTGATTTTATAGGATTGCTTTTATATGATCGTTTTATACTGCTTTAGTATAATTTTTTAATATATTATTCTGTGCACATGTATATATATATACTAAAATAGTTTTTTATTTATTGAAATAGTTTTATTTATTAAAATAATTATACCTAAGCCGGATACTATTCTTATTAAGCTCTTTGCAGAGCGCGGCAGCTACATATTTGGTGCAACTTTGATTGCACTAAATCTATTGTTTTAAATCTTTGCACTTTGGGAATCAAAGGGAAATTTCCCTCAGCTGCTGGTTTTAAGAGTGCTATTCTCTTCAGCGCAGTGAATTATTACCCCTATTTTGCAAATGTTGAAACACTACCATAGATATGTTTGTAATTCCAAAAGGGAACATAAATGGTTTAAATTGTTTTTATATATTTTTATATATTTCTGTAACTTTGTATATATTTCTGTAACTTTGTATATATTTCTGTAACTTTTCTATGTATTTCTCTAACTTTTTATGCAGATATGTACTTTTTCATGTAAGTATAGCCAGTAGAAAATTTGTTGTTAAAATTTGTTGCTACTATTTCTCTTTGCCATACTCCCTTAATTGAATATGCAAATAATATGGGAGGAAACTTTCCAAGTCTGAGAGTATATATTGCCAGTACATACAGTATGTGTTCCATAGAGCTTGAGAAAGGCACCTTTGCCGAAACGCGTTGTTCTTTTTTTGTCCTAAATCGGCTTCCGTAGCCACAACGATTCTGCAACTACTACACCTGAGATTGATACAAAGTAATCTGACACGCTACACAGTAGCGCAATTCTCGGAGAGACTGATCACACGCTGACGGACTTGCACACTGACAGATTATAACAAGTCAAATATCCCACGGGACAATTATGAGGACACAAAGCACCCACCCGGTGTAAGTAAAAAGTAACACCTTTATTTTTTAACTTTTATACTTGGTGACAAGGATCCCCCTGTCTCATTACAGGATTCCCGGTTATACCTTACAACCTCCACGCAATCGATCCTTTTGGATAATAGGCACCATCGTTCATTCCCATTGCCCAAACATGATAGGAAGAGAGACACCCTCTGAATCCTACATTGTGAAGTTCTATCTGGAAACTAGATACATAAGGAGTGACTCTAATGATTTCTATAAATGATACCCTTGGCAGTATACAAAGAGCCTTTGGGGTACATCAATACTCCAACGATGGTCTTGATGAAGACAGGAACTGGAGAGTATTAACAATAGCTATTAACAGGAAATAAGCTTGCACTAGTATGTGATTCAGATAAGGAGCAACTGAAATGTCCTGATTCTGAGCAATGGCAAGATTTCATCCAACACAGGTGGTAAACTGGCTAAGTTTTGCAGATATACAAATCTCAGGACTGTAATAAATCCCTGTGTATAGGGATGTACAGCTAAGAATCCTAGAGCTCTATACTAGCCATAAATTACCCTTTGGATGAAGGGTAAAAAACAATGAGAAATGTTCCAATTATACACTTGGGAACCCTGACTGGAACAGGACTGTAAATCCCTTTGGACAATGAACAGATTGGGGTAAAAACTCTTGACCCCGAGGTTACACAAGTACTGGTATTTATTCCACTATTCTTCAAATCCTTATATAAAGGCTGCCACCTTAGAAGGATCTTTGGCAACATAAGAGAAGACCGCTGGTCAATAAAGAGTACTCTGCTTCAAGGAGAACAAAACTCTCAATCTCCTGAAGGATAAAGAAAATCAGTCTTTATATCCAACCATAATTACCAATCCATCAGGAAAAATAGTTGGAAGTCCTGTTAGGGAAATGCTGTGCACATAACAGGGTATTCCTGTATCATTCAGCTTCTGTGAAGTATCTCTTCTATTTCTTTGTAAATTATACTCACATAAGTCTGAGCTCCCAATTGTAATCCATAAGCAAGTAGCAGGAACAACCTCTATTCAACTATCTCCTACGAGGCCAAGAACAAAACTAAGAGAGAGGTGGGAGGAATTTTAAGCTCTGTTATGGGTTCTTGACCTCCTCCTCGTGGCGGGAAATATATCCCATATGTTATGGAGGACTGTGGACCATCATCATTTTACGAAAGAAATACATGCTACGCATAATGATGTATTCAAAGAAAAGATTAAAGGGACATTAAACCCAAAATTTTTCTTTCATTATTTAGACATCAAATACAATTTAAAAAAAGTTTCCAATTTACTTCTATTATCAAATTTGCGTTGTTCTCATGTTATTCTTTGTTGAAGAGATACCTAGGTAGGAATGCCTAAGGCACTACATGACAGGGAATAGTGCTGCCATCTAATGCTCCTGCTAATGTATAACATTGATGCAAAACTACTGCCATATAGTGCTGTAGACACGTGCACACTCATGAGCTTACATCCCAGCTTTTAAACAAAGGATAACAAGAAAACAAAGAAAATATGATAAAGGAAGTAAATTAAAAAGTTGTTTAAAATTGTATGCTCTATCTGAATCATGAAATAAAAAAATTGAGGTTTTATGTCCCTTTAATCTTAGAATAACATGTAGCTGTATAGTGTACCATTATATTAGTTGTTTAAAGGGACACTGAACCCAAATTTTTTATTTCGGGATTTAGATAGAGCATTCAATTTTAAGCAACTTTCTAAGTTACTCCTATTATCAATTTTTCTTCGTTCTCTTGCTATCTTTATTTGAAAAAGAAGGCATCTAAGCTTTTTTTTTTTTGGTTCAGTACTCTGGACAGAACTTTTTTATTGGTTGATGAATTTGTCCACCAATCAGCAAGGACAACCCAGGTTGTTCACCAAAAATGGGCCGGCATCTAAACTTACATTCTTGCATTTCAAATAAAGATACCAAGAGAATGAAGAAAATTTGATAATAGGAGTAAATTAGAAAGTGGCTTAAAATTGCATGCTCTATCTGAATCACAAAATAAAAAATTTGTGCTCAGTGTCCCTTTAAATATTGATAATGTGGGGAGGCGGAGCTAGCCAAAGAGAAGTACAGTCGTGGAGTGACTGAGCTCCTGCATACTTTTGTCCCTTTTACTGTATAAAAGTGGGCTACAGTTGGATTTTTAAGGCTGACTACCTAAATTAAGGCGCCAGTTACTCTGTGGCATTGAAGGATTGAGAATTTTATATCCCGTTCTCCCTGTTTGGGGAGCTAGCAAAGCCGAAGCAGCAGCCACTCATCTGTAGCAGCGGAACCCGGAGATCAAACAGACTGACCAAATCCCGCCGATTACAGAGGAGGTGACCGCTTGCAAGTACCGGTGAGTTAGAGGGTCACTGTGGGACAACTCCCCTAGAAGTAGTGGTTACTGACGATACGGGGCAAAAGAGCGCGAAATAGCGCCATTGCTCTGTGACGACACTACAGAAAACCCGGAAGAGACAGGGAGAGCTGGCTCAGACGAGAGACACAGAGCGCACAAATACACGGCTCAGCTACACTTTTAGAGACTGAGAGGCTCCCGGTACACTTGCAATACAAAAGACCTGCTAACGTTTTATAAGAGCAGGAAAGTGGGAGCCCCTCATACATTATAGCCATAAACTTACAAGCTATAAAGTAATCCTGAGACTAATCTAAGCATCATCACATACTGTATTGCCTAAGATTAACAGCAGTCAATATCTACACAAACCCCTCTGAAGTAACATCATAAATACTGACAAGCAAAGGAGATTAACAATTAGAGCAAGGAAAGGGGAAATCTTTGTGCGCTGTTAGTACAGTCTGCTCTGAATTGAAAAAGAAAATAAGCACCACAGTTGATCCACAATTTGCTTGAATGCCATAAAGCACCGTGATATGTAATATAAATAGACTGTATCCTACTGAACTGTAAGCTGATATTTGCATAGCACAGCCGATCTAGACCCTAACTGATAGCCAGAATACATCACAATATAGGATCTGGCTAGTGGAAGGGATATCCTTAAATCCTCACTCTTTAACCTCTACAGTGATTTTAAACGCTTTAGCATATAAATAAAAAGACAGAGTTATACAACCAACTGCTATTACAAATAAGCCCTCAATATAACGCTCTACAGATTCTCCAGAATCACTTTATCCTCTCCAAACCCACACTCTCACGTCTGCTCCTATCATTAAACGGATATCTAAAAGCTCCTACCAACAATCAGCTATAACATAGCAGCAGTATTATAGAGGGGTCTCCTTTCAACTCCCTCTCCTCCCCCCTTTCCTGCCAACCCAAAGTGGTGGCAGGTCATATCCCCTGAACCTTTTTCCGAGATCATCCTGTGAGGATACCTACCCTGAGGAGAGGGAGATCACTGATTTATAACACCCTATAACTGGCCTCAAAGTTATTCTACAACTAAGAAAAGTGAGCTACAGCAGGCACGTCAGGTACTGGAACACATATCTATCAGCACACCCCAGAGCCCACCTGCCCTAAGCCTACCCCTTGAAGTTCTCCTGAGATAGTATAACATAGGGTTACAAGTGAAATAGAATGTAAACTACACCCTGGAAAATCCTTTTACTGGGGGATCCGAAAGCTGTCAAATATAATGAACATAACACTAATATAACTCATACCATGTTTTGAAGATCGACAAGCATACCTCTTGTTATCCTAAATGAGCTGCCTCCCCAAGAAAAACAACTAAAACTGAATCTGGGTTATCCTAATCTACATACAAGAACACATACTGTAAGACTTGTGGTCCAGCAGAAAACAACTACTCTAGAAGATAGCAAAGTCTTCCCTATCAGTAAACACTACCACTCTTTTAGCTTTATCTGCGGTACAACAGGATGGCCACTAAGAGACCCACCAAGGGAGACAAAACAATCAAAGCAACGGCTGTGTCCACGTTCTTTAAGCCATCTCAGACAGCTAAACACTTGACAGATACAGAAGTGGAGGAGGAGCTGGACACTGACCATCAACAATCCCCACAAGACAAAAGTCCGTTGACAAAAGCTGACCTCAGAAATTTAGTATCTAAACAGGACATTGCAGAGAATTTTGACAGGCTATGGGAGAAAATTGACACTATTCACTCATCTGTGACCAGTAGCCTATCTGAAATCAAATCCGATCTACAAGAGATGGGCAATAGGATTGAAACACTAGAAGATCAAAAGGACTCCATGGTGGAACAAATGGACGAAATGTCCCAAACCATGTCTTCACAACAACAATTATTGGAGGAATTCCAGGATAAAATGGAAGACCTTGAGAACAGGAGCAGGAGGAATAACATACGACTTAAAGGAGTTCCTGAGGAGGTGGGCCCCAGAGAAATTCCAAGCTATCTTGCCCAACTCTTCATCCAAATTACAAATTCCCCAGCTGACTATGTCTTCCATCTAGAAAGAGCACACAGGGCACTAAAAGCCAAACCTAAACCAGACCTGCCCCCAAGGGACATAATAATCAAACTAACTTTCTTCCCGGATAAGGAAAAAATCCTGCAAGCAGCAAGGAAAAACCCAACTTATAAACACCATGGCAACGTCATACAATTCTATCAGGACCTCAGTGTCAGGACACTACAGAGAAGAGGATCCCTACGCCCTCTTACTACTATGCTCAGAAAACATCAAATTCCATATAGATGGGGGTTCCCGTTTGCCCTCCACATTATAAAGGATTCCAAAACAATCACACTTAAAGACCCTGAGGACATTCCTGAGATCTGCAAGATTCTATCACTAGAGACACCCAATATCCCAAACTTGACATCAAATCAAGAGAAAAACAGAGACCTAGACAAACACCCAGATTCTCTAAAATGGCAGACTATCAATCATAAAAAGCAAAAAATAAAGGAAACAAGGGGGAAAATCTCCTAGATGGTATACTGTTTCTATCATAGATATAGAAATTCGAAATCTACTTCTTTTGGAGCCTGAGAATCAGAAAGGTCGATGAAGGAAACAATAGCCAGAGATAGCTTTCGATAACCTTGAAAGCACCTGAAACTTCAACTCTCTGGACTCTTCCCAAATGTCACTCAGAGACTCCTGTTAAGTTTTACTTCTAGAAAGTTATCAGACGTTATGGAAATTTAATTTCCCCCAGGACAATTTAATATAATATTAGTTCTTGTTTACCCCTATAATACATAGTAGAATTACTCCTAGGGGTTCTTTTGTTGAAGACTTCGAAGTACTGTTTGTTATGTTGTTAACATTGTCTTTCTTTCCTAGCTTCCCTCCCATCCCCAGTGACGACACAACACTACCTACCAATTACATTCCAGATCAACTACAACCGGTAGTGTCAGGTTTACAGTCCGGAGATTCTCAGGTAATAAAAATCTCTCTACACCAATTCAATACAGACACATTAACATGATCCCCCAAATAAAACTAATTTCCCATAACGTAAGGGGACTAAATACGAATATAAAAAGACGAATGGCAATGACACAATACACCTCTTTACACGCCAACATCTTATTTCTCCAGGAGACCCACCTACTCAAAGACAATATCCCAAAGTATTGGGCAAAAATTTTTAATACCCACTTTCACTCAACAACCACATCTAAAAAACGGGGCACATCCATCCTCATCCATTCTTCACTTAATTTCAAACAAGAAGACACTATTGCAGATACTGAAGGGAGGTACATAATAGTAAAAGGTAGAATTTCCGACTCAGAAATCACCCTATGCAATGTTTATGCACCAAACGAGAATCAGCACAGCTTCTTTCAACATATCTCACACTTACTTACGCAATGGTCCCACACCAAAATATTTATAGCAGGAGATTTCAACATTACCATGAGATCTATCAACCCAACTGAATCCAAACCCTTAACCAATAAACAAAACAGACACAATCGCATTGTCAAATCAATTCAGGAACACCTACTACCTCATTCTCTCATAGAAACCTGGACAACACTATATGGCTCGACCAATGACACCACGTTTTACTCAGCAGCACATAAATCCTACATTAGATTAGATTACATATATGTTAGTCAGATACTACAACCTTTATTACACAACTCCCAGATACACCCTTGCGTATGGTCAGACCACTCGATTCTCACTCTACAGGTAGAGGGTTTGTGTGACCCAAACAGAAGTAAAACTTGGACCTTTGACAAGTCGTACATTAGAGACCCCCAAACACATGACAAGGTACTGAAATTACTAACTGAATACTGGCATATAAATGTAGACACAGCAACAAATCCAGGGATCACGTGGGCGGCTCATAAAGCGGTCCTAAGGGGGATACTCATTAAGGAAAAAGCGCAGCAAATTAGAAAATATAGACAACAATTAAAACAATTCTATGCAGAGATTGAGGAATTGGAAAGACGACATAAACTCACTAAGACAAAAACCACCGCAAATGCTCTCCACCTGAAAAAAACAGCACTAGCTACACTTCTACATTCACAAGCTACTAGAACAATACAACACCAACAATCACAATATTTCATATTCGCTAATAAGCCTGATAGATTCATGGCACATAAAATCCGAGAACGCTGTAGAGCCTCAGTAATCTCTGCGATTGAGACATCCCACAACACAGTAACCTCACACCCACAAGAAATTGTAGATACCTTCGCAGCATATTACGGTGCCCTATACGATGGGAAAAAGGTCCTACACAACACAGACACAGAAACACTTACCTCAACTTTCTTCAATCACAACTTACTGCAAACTATATCTAAAGAACAGTTAGAGTCTCTGAATTCCCCCATATCCACTATGGAAGTACTAGGGGCTATCAAAGACCTTAAACCGGGAAAAGCGGCGGGCCCAGATGGCTTTCCAGGCGACTATTATAAATTGTTTAAAGTGACGCTGGTTCCACATCTTGTTAAACTTTGTAACTATCTCATGGAAGGGGGGGGCCATCCCACCTGAGCTCCTGGCTGCGAAGATAGTTGTAATACCCAAACCAGGGAGGGATCACAAGAAATGCCAAAATTACCGCCCAATATCCCTGATTAACCAGGATCTTAAGATCTTTACAAAGATATTAGCAAACAGATTAAAACATATCATACCACACCTGGTCCACCCAGATCAGGTGGGTTTTATCAAAGGTAGGGAAGCCCCAGACAATATCCGCAAAGTCACCAACTTAATTCAGACCTTAAAAGAAACACGAACGCCTTCTCTGCTCTTATCGTTGGATGCGGAGAAGGCGTTTGATAGAATTGACTGGAAGTATATGTTCTTAGTAATGCACAAAATGGGGTTTGAGGGGGCATTCATTAAAGCATTAAAAGCTATTTATTCTATACCAGGAGCTCAGGTTTCATCGGCAGGATACAAATCACAGCCCTTCCCAATTCGTAATGGGACTAGACAAGGTTGCCCTCTATCTCCATTACTTTTCGCTCTCTGCATAGAACCTCTAGCCGCCAAAATTCGCTCACAAGTAGACATTTCGGGAGTTAAGCTAGCTAGGATGGAACATAAGTTGGCTTTGTTCGCGGACGACATTTTGTTGACCATGACTAAACCCTTAATATCGCTACCCAACCTTTACCAAACTTTAACAACATTTTCTGCCATATCGGGATTCAAAATAAACGCAGAAAAATGTGAAGCCCTACCTATTGCGATCCCCCAACTGACTCAGACATTATTAGAAACTAACTTTAACTTTAAATGGATGAAACACTCCTTAAAATACCTTGGGATTTATCTTCCTTCCTGCCCCTCACAACTATACAAAGTAAACTATATCCCACTGTTCAAACAAATTAAAAAAGATCTATCAAAGTGGAAAACCTACAAATTTTCATGGCTAGGTAGAGTGGCCGCGGTTAAGATGACAATCTTACCAAGGATCCTATATCTCTTTAGGACGCTCCCTATCCAAATTGTAAAGACAGACATAGATTCATTACAAAAAGAGATACTAATGTATATTAGAGGAGACAAAACAAACAGGATTGCCAAGTCAATCCTGACCAGACACAAGACACTGGGAGGTATTGGGGCCCCTAATTTAATGGAATATTACCACACGGCCAGATTAGCGCAAGACAGTTTATTGCTAAAAAGAAATAAAGAAATTATCTGGCCTACCCTAGAAACAACGCTAGGTGGACGGGAGGAAATTGATTCCATTATTTGGGACCCTGAGAAAACACAATCCAAACAAGAACCATATAGGCCTTACACTACAAATCTCACAATAGCCACCTGGAAGAAAGCAAGAACCAAATACGACCTTATCCCACAGTATTCCTTATACATCCCGATAAAATATATCTTGCCCAGGGAACTCTGGGATCAGCTACAGAAATGGGAAAATAAGGGTCTCTATAGAGTGGCAGACTTTATAGAGGGAGGAACTACACTTACATTTAATCAACTTCAGGAAAAACTAACCCCCTTAAAATTGAGATGGTATCTATACCTACAGATACACTCAGCCACCCAGACATATCTGAAACACCCAAGAAATAAGAATACCGCACCACTAGAACACCTATGCAAATCGGAAGAACGAGACAAACATACTATTTCTATTCTCTATACAAATATTCAAGTATCACAGAATAATACCAAGACCTCTACTATGATGGCTTGGGAAAGAGATCTACACATTTCCAGGGAAACTAAAGAGTGGGAAATAATATTTCAGAAGGCAGAGAAGGGACTCATAAGTGTAGATCTTAAGGAGAATATAATCAAGACTATACACCGATGGTATCTAACACCCTTAAGAACAGCACATATGCATACACAGGGCAGTCCCTTATGTTACAGAGGATGTGGAGAAATAGGAACATACAAGCATATGTGGTGGGATTGCAGAGAAATCACAGGGATATGGAAACAGCTATCATCCTTCCTTAGTCGCATATTGAACGAAAATATAGATCTTACCATCCAACAGGCCCTCCTACACATACAAATTAGTAAACTTAATAAACATATCAACACATTTATTAGGATAGTGTGTACTGTCACAAGAACATGCATAGCCAGGTAGCCCAACCTGGACAGAAATTTACAATAAAATTCAGTATACATATAATATGTATGAGCTGGCATCACACACCCTAGACAATAGAGAGACCGTGCTAGCGATATGGTATTACTGGATAGCTAAATAAAACTTGGAAATTCAAAACTAATGAAAGTTATTTCAGCTTCTGCGAAACACTCCACAAAAATCAAACTCAGTTGTGTCGTCACTCCCCCCCCCCCCCTCCTCCCTTCCCCTTTTCATACCTGATTTATATAACTTTACCTCCTCAGGATGTTATAATTTGTTAAAGTTTAATTGTGTTGAGTTAATGTAATTGACCTCAGATGCCTTGAAACTTCTAACGTAACCCAACGACAGGTTAATATGGAAGCTAGATTAGATAAATGCTCTACTCCCTAAAAGAGACTCCTTGGCATCAAGGAAGATACTTGAATAAACCATCAAAAAGATGACCTCTGAAGTCCACCACTTATCTCTCATTGCAGAACTCAAAAGGACATTTAAATATCACTGGAAATGAGTAGAGCATGATCAAATTTTAGTATATTAGCTAAATTGTTTACTACATAAATGATGTTATACTGGTTGTTTGCTTCCTAACCTGCATGTAGTTGGATATGCATGGAGAGGAGGGTATGGTTGTAATTGTTTTAACGTTTTAAAATAATGACAATAAAAAATATTCAAACATAAATATTGATAATGTGAGTTTCTATAAAGTACTCTAGATTTTATAAAGTAATGGGCGCTGTTATGTCTGAAACAGCTTTCTATTGATCTCGGTCTTCTGGGGAGAACAATAAGGGAAATCTATATAAACCAGGCAATACAGTAGAGTTTGTTTGTATTAGTTGGTTTTAGTGCTTGTTTTATATCTGTTCCTAATTGTTTGCAGCAGTACAGTAAGATAAGATTAACAGTTAAAGGGACAGTTAAGTCAGACATTCATGATTCAGACAGAGCATACAATTTTAAACAACTTTCCAATTTACTTCTCTTATTTAATTTGCTTCCTTCTCTTGTTATCCTTTGCTGAAAGGTTTATCCAGATAAGCTCAGGATCAGCAAATAACCTAGGTTCTAGCTGCTGATTGGTGGCTGAATATATAGACCAATTGTCATTGGCTCACCCATGTGTTCAGTTAGAAACCAGTAGTGCATTGCTGCTCCTTCAACAAATGATACCAAGAGAATGAAGCAAATTTGATAATAGAAGTAAACCGGAAAGTTGTTTAAAATGTTATGCTCTCCCTAAATCATGAAATAATTGTTTTGGGGTTTTATGTCCCTTTAAGACATGGAGGTGGATCCAATCAGCAGCGCTCGTTCCACACCTGAGTTGTGCTTCTAGCGCTGCTGACTGGTTCATGTAGCCGATTGTGTCTTTTTCTTTTACTTTAGAGCACTGTTTTTGCTTTTTGGCTTTGCTTGCAGGGCCTGACTGGGACAAACAATAGGCCCAGGCTTTTTAAAGGGATATGAAATCCAATTTTCTTTCTTTCATGATTCAAATTGTGATTTTAAACAATGTTCTGGTTTACTTCTTTTATCTGATTTGTGTTGTTCTCTTGATATTCTTTGTTGAAAAAGATGAAGGCCAGCTCTTTTGGAATGCTACTGCTACCCTACATGTGTGGGTTCAGTCTCAATTGAGATCCCTGTAGTTCTACCCTTGCCCATAGTTTATAGGTATAATGCAAACTCATTACCGTCTGAAGCTGTCACAGACCAATCCTGCACTGAATCCATCAGACAGGGCAGCTATGCAGGGAGTCATTTAGCCGCACACAGAGCCAGTGATTGTGAGGTGGATCAATTTAATGGGGTGCAATCCTAAGCCAGCTCCCAGAAATGTGGCAGGGAGTGGTACTGGCCCTGTCTTGGATCACAGACATATCAAGAGTTGGCCTTGCATCATGCACAAATAATAATGCTGGTGTCAGAGCTAAGGCAACTAGCCCCGGCCCACTGGGCAAATGCCCTATAGTCAGTCCAGGCCTATCTATTTTGCTTCATTCTCTTGGTGTCCTTTGTTAAAAATCATACTTAAAGGGAGATGATACCCAAATGTTGAAGCACTTGAAAGTGATGCAGCATAGCTGTTATAAGCTTAGTACAGAACATCTCTATGTAAAAAAGGAAGATATTTTACCTCAAAATTTCCACAGTAGCCACATCCCACTGTTTAAAAGGGACATTGTACACTAGATTTTTCTTTGCATAAATGTTCTGTATATCTATTTATATAGCCCATCTGGGTGTGTTTTTGTAAAAAAATATGTAGTTTTGCTAGTTTTTTTAAGAACATTGTGCTGATTTTCAGACTCGTAGCCAAACCCCACAGTGTCAGATATATATATGCGTTTACAGACTCCTGGCCCCTCTTATCTGTTTTTTCATATGCGGGGGAGAAGTGTCTGCTTCTTTTTTCCCCAGCCCTTTTGAGTTGATGTCCCAGCCTAACCTCAGTGCTAGACTGGGAGCTTTGACGTCATTTTTTAAAATGTTTTATACTGGATGTTTAGATCAGTATCTGTGCATATTATTCTTTATAGTAGTGCCTATTATTACATGCAGTTAGATGAAAATTGGTGTACACTGGCCCTTTAAATAAAACAACAGCCAATCAGCTTCATTTGTGCTGATGTCACACTTGGCTTTACTTTGATCTCATGAGATTTCACTGAAATTTTAAGAGATTTCCTAATAAATTTCTTTAAACTGAGGAGGGAAATAACATTACTGTGCTTGCACATGCCAGATGCACGCTCCCTTGCAAGTTCTGGGACTAGCATTTTGATTGGCTGCTTAAAGAGACATTGTACACTACATTTCTCTTTGCATAATTGTTTTGTAGATGATCCAGATGATCCAGTTATACAGCCTATCGGGGAGTGTGTTTTTGCTTATTTTTAATAAATAAATGATTTTAAGACTTTTAACCAAGCCCCAAAGTTTTAGATGTATACTGATGTCTACAGACTCTTGTTTGTGTAAGGGTCTTTTCATAAGCAAGGGAGGGGAGTGTCTGCGCTTCCTGCTTTCCCAGTCCCTTTCAATGGGTGTTCCAGTCTAACCTCATCAACAGAGCTAAACTAGGAGCTTTTAAGTACATTTTTAAAAGGTTTTATACTGGATTTTTATATCAGTATCTGTGCAGATTCTTCTTTATAGTAGTGTCTATTACATGCAGTTATATGATTGGTGTATACTGTCCCTTTAATTTCTCAGTGAAAAAATATGTTTTTTAAATCCATCCCTTTCTGTTATTACTTGTGTATTTATAAAAGTTACCAAGAGTAAAGGATCGAGGACTCTCAGCACCTATATGAAAGAAAACATAATTTATGTTTACCTGATAAATTCATTTAGTTCATGGTGGTGAGAGTCCACAAGACCCCACCCATGTGTATTTTCTGGGGTAAGTTTTTTCTTCAGCACATCTTTTTTCCCTGCTCCTTGTATGGCTGGTATTCCTTTTTCTTCCCTCACTTGCTCGGCTATACGTTAGACTAAAGTATGTGGGAGGGGTTTTATAGAGCAGTTTGGGACTATGTGCCTTCTCCTAGTGATAGATAAAAAAGTTATTCCCAAGAGTATTGGATTGTGGACTCTCACCACCATTAAAGAAAGAACATTTTATCAGGTAAGCATAAGTTATGTTTTTTCTAAGCAGTAAAACAAATTTGGAGTGAAGTGGGGGTGGAGGGGTCATATGCTGCCATAGTGAAGATGCAGTGTGATAGTCTTATTTTAAGTACATTGCATTAATCCTTAAAATATCCTTATCCACTAGTTTAGGGTAATGGTTTAGAATAATTGTTAAAAAAAAACGAGTCAGATCCTCATTTCTCTTGTCTGTATATATAATTTTTCTACAATAAAGCTACAGACAACGTTTCTGGTTAGTAAATATATATATATTTATAGATATGTATATATATAAAAATTACTTTAAAATATACATTTTCTTAAAAAAACAAAACAAATTTACAGTTTTTCTGAAATGTTGGCCAAGGAACAGCTGTTATGACCGTTCTTTAACCTTTTTTTGAGAGACTAGGAGGGTGCAACGTACAAAAATACAAGAATCTTGGCAGCACCACCTTGGTTAAAAGAAGAATTGCCATAAAAATATGGGGTGTTTTTTTTTGTAAAGAACATAGAAATACAATTGTAGATAAAATCAAGTACGATTTTAAATAAAGTGACAAGTCGCTGTATGTTCTTTAAACCCTTGCTTAGCAATCAGTTTCTGCTCTCTCTGGCAGCAGAATAGTTAAAAAGAACTAGATTTTAGGTGACTGGTCCTTAGCTTCTTGGCAAGCAAGCACCTCCAGCTCAGAAGGGGTTAATTACACAGGTCTGTAAAATACATAAAGGTGAGGCGGTGCTGGGTGCGCATGGCTAATGTCCGCAAGCGATCTCCTCTGGGTTATAGGAGACAAACAGTATCTCTAGTCCAGAACTGAAAATGGGTCAGATGAAGCAAGGATCTGTGATGTCCTCAGTGCAAGTGCTGCAGTCTAGGATAAAGTGCAATCGGTGGTATCAATTCCTTAATCCAACATGGCGTCCAGCTGCTCCGCAAGGTCATCAAACATCGTGCTGATGTCATCAAGAATGTTCTTGGTCAATGGTAACGATCCGCTGTAGGTGAAAACAAGATCATGAAATTAAATCTGGTAACAGTTTACCCCAACCATGCTTGGTTCTCTAATCTCTAGACCACCATTGTCTGTTAAATTTGCCTCACTTTTTTAAATAAACATGTTTAATTCGTTTTTTTTATTTTATTAATATAAAGTTACTAATACTTCAAACTTTAAATCTGAGTGTCCTGTATTCTGCCTGGCTCTGCATCCAGTTGAAATCCTGACCGTTAGGCGACCAGGACTTTAGCAAAACTACGCCCTCTATCTATAGCGCATGCTCAAGTAACTTACTGCATCAGGAGGAAACCTGGGTGCTTACGTGAAGAGAGGGTGGGACCGATATCTACATTAGATAGAGCATTGACCAGGAAGTCTATGGAGGGTGGGGCGAGGCGCAGTAAATATAAAAATTAAAAGGAAAAAAATAAGTTTTGAAAACCTTTTTTTTTTTTTAAATTGCCGATTTTATTGATTATAGGATAGGCTATCTACAGGAACGATCAAAGAGGCGCAACTTTACCATCACTTTAAGTTTTAGGTCACATGATTTTTGCAGAAGTTCTATATTGATCATGGGAAATAAACTGACTGGAGCCATTTTATGGTGTCTCCTAGCAACGCTTCAAAATAAACATTATACCTTTGCCTTCCTGTTCAGGCCTTGAGGGGCTGGGACAGGAAGCAAAGGACACTGCAGAAATGATTACATATTGCAATGATTTCTATTAAGCATAAGCCACTGCTTAGTGCTTTTTTTGTTACTACAATGAAACAGAATGATTAACATTCTTTTAAAGAACTGTCTTAATACTATAAGCCAGCAGCAGCAGCATAAAAACATGTTTTTTAAATATATTTTTTTAATGCAGATATTATGATTGGCCAAGAAAAAAATGTGAAACTTACCGAATGGCTTACAATAGAAGAACTCAAATGACCATATTGCTGGATCATTAATTGAATAGTGTACATTTAAAGCAATTCTAGCATTTACATTAAAGGGACATAATACTCATATGCAGTATAACTGTAAAAAGCTGACAGGAAAATATCACCTGAGCATCTCTATGTAAAAAAGGAAGATATTTTACCTCACAATTTCCTCAGCTGTGTAAAAAGTTACACTTCAGCTGCTGTCCAGCTACAAATACAAATAAAGAAAGAAAGAAATGAACAGCAGCCGATCAGCATCAGCAGTGCTGAGGTCAATAGGTCATGAACTTTTTTTTACTGTGGTCTCATGAGATTTCATAGTAAACTTCCTTAAACTGAATAGGGAAATAACATGAGTGTGCACGAGGCTCACTCCCTTGCCTGTCCCGGAACAGACACACTGATTTGCTGCTTAAAGTCCTTTGCAATGGGGTTTGAATACTTAGGACATTTTGAGGTAAAATATCTTTATTTTTTACATAGAGATGTTCAGGTGATATTTTCTAGTCAGATTTTTCCAGCTATGCTGCAGCACTTTTATGTTGGTATCATGGCCCTTTAAAGTGATGTGAAACCCAACATTTTTTTTTGTGATTCAGACAAAGCATAAAACTTAGAAATAAATCAGAAACCTTTTTTTATCATCAATTTTGCTTCATTCCCATAGTATTCTTTGTTGAAGAGATACCTAGGTAAATGTCTGGAGCACTACATCTAGTCCTCTTGCAAAACTGCTGCCATTTAGTGTTCCAGACACCTGCACGCTCCTGAGCTTACGTCCATGCTTTTCAACAAAGGATACCAAGAAAAATTTGATAAGTAATTTAGAAAGCCGTTGATCAGCATTTATGTTATATAAATGGCTGATGCTTTATAAAATGACACAAATCTGCTAAATGTATTTCACATAGACAATCTGATCTGGTTTATGCAGCTATTTTTAGTTTATGGATCTGGTAGGAGCCGGGTATTTGTGTTAGAGACCTGAATCACACAGGATCCATTGGTTTTTGTTAACACAAGATTTGGATCTGGAAGATTTTGCAAGTGTCTATTTGAGAAATGACTTGAATCTATTTGTAAATCAGTCATGGATCAGGATGGGTTTACAAAAGAGCTAACATGGATTCAAAAATATCCGGCTTTTACCCACAAGTTCCACAACCCCAATCTACAGTGACAAACACTTTTTATTCTGTGCTAAAAAACCATCCACTAATGAAAATAAAGCTAATTGCAAATGGTCTCCATAACCACATCCACAGCACAACATATAAGGACAATATAGCCGACCAGCAGTAACCATGCCATGAACACACATGCACCAATAAACACACATGTTTAAGCAAGACTGAACATTTCCACTACTCCGTGAATAGTGAAAAAAAATCGCTCAACGTGTCAATGTGATACTAGAGTGATGCAGGATAGAGAAGACTTTTTACTTTTTCAGCATAGACTGCAGTTCGTGTTTCTTCCTGATGGTTTTCTGAAAGGCTGCAGCACATGTGGCAAGTGACAGCCCATTTGCCACAAAGACCCTGTGTAGCCTCCACTGGAGGATTTGCCATCACTAATGGGCTGCATTCACTAAGATCATAGATGACACCAGCAACATTCACTGCACTACAGGCTGTAATACAGGATGGTGAAAAAAATCTCCCGGACACGAGTGGCATCACAAGATAAAGAGCATAGGCTGTGATACAGGGGCAATACACAATCGCCTGGGGCTGTGCTTCTGAGAAGTTGCAGTAAAGAATGCTCCGCAGGGGATGCCCATAGCTGGTAATGACAGACATGTGAGATCCTGCTGGTTATGATAAGACAATGGTGCCATTCATACGTGCTCACACAAACTACTGTTACTTGTCACACTTTGTACCTTGTCTTGGTTATTAGGTGCATACAAATAAGCATCTTAGTAGTTAAGGTGACAATAAGCACCTTTAGATTTTTTTATAAAATGTTTAGTTAAAGGGACGTGATTCAGATAGAACATACAGTTTTAAGCAATTTCCAATTTACTTCTATTATCATTTTTTTTTCATTCTCTTGGTATCCTTTGTTACAGGACAGCAATGCACTTCTGGGAGCTAGCTGAACACATCAGGCTAATAAGGTAAATGGTGGGTGACATTTGGCTACTGAAAAAAAATTGCAGTAAAAATGATGCTAAAGGATATTAAACCTTTTTTTTTTTGTTATAAAACCCCGCACTAAGCAGTGGGTTTAACAGAAATCGTTGCAATATGTATTATTCATCATTTTTAAAGGATTTGCAAAAAAATCATGTGACAGTAGAACTTAAAGCGACAGTCTACTCCAGAATTTGTATTGTTTTAAAAGATAGATAATCAATTTATTACCTATTCCCTTTTTTTTGCATAATTAACATGGTTATATAAATATACTTTTTACCTCTGTTATTAACTTATATCTAAGCCTCTGCACACTGCCCCCTTATTTTAGTTATTTGGACAGACCTGCATTTTAGCCAATCAGTGCTGACTCCTAGGTAACTCCACGGGCATGAGCACAATGTTATCTATATGGCATAGATGAACCAATGCCCTCTAGTTGTGAAACAATGTCAAAATGCATTCAGATAAGAGGCAGCCTTAAAGGACTAAGAAATTAGCATATGAGCCTACCTAGATTTAGCTTTCAACTAAGAATACCAAGAGAACAAAGAAAACTAGATAATAAATATATCATTGGAAAGTTGTTTAAAATTGCATTCCCTATCATGAAAGATTAATTTTGACTAGACTGCGTATAGTTTGCGTTTTTTTAACACAACATATTTCTTTATATATTTACTTTGCTTTAACATATTTATTTATTTATTTAAAAAAAACACTCATTAATTTGTTTAACATATAGCCTTAGCCGATATGTTATTCTACAGCAGCACAATGGAAATGTGACCCGATGACTGAAATATAAAATTCTCATTGACCTGACCAGATAGGGATTAAATCTAGGTCTGACTTTTTGGGAAAAAAAAACTGGGGAATTTTTTCATTTTAAAAAACAAAAACATTTTATTGTATTACAAAGTTTGTTCTGGTTAAAATAAAGGATGTTTCTCTATGTTAAAAAGAGGCATTCTGGAACTGGGAACTTGTAGATGGTGACCCACTGGTGTTTGTGGGCAACAGGAGTGGCAGACGTGCTGTGTGGGTGGAGCAGGGGCCGTCGCTGGCCACAAGGAGATTTGCACTGAAGGGAAAGAAGTGGGAGGGGCTAAGAGGCAGAGCTCCTAACCCGCGATAATTCTGCAATGCGCAGGCTGGTCAAAAAAGTCAAGGAAGTCAAACTTAAAGGGACACTAAACGCAAATTTGTCTTTAATGATTCAGATAGAGCATGCAATTTTAAGAACCTTTCTAATTTACTCCTATTATCAATTTTTCTTCGTTCTCTTGCTATCTTTATTTAAAAAGCAGGAATGTGATGCATAGGAGCCTGGCCCGTATTTTGGTTGAGAACCTGGGTTATGCTTGCTTATTGGTGTGTAAATGTCAGCCTCCAATAAGCAAGCACTATCCATGGTGATGAACCTAAAATGGGCTGGCTGCTAAGATTTAAATGCATGATTTTCAAATAAAGATAGCAAGAGAACAAAGAAAAAATGATAATAGGAGTAAAAGAGCGTTTCTTAAAATTGCATGCTCTATCTGAAAGAAAAAAATTGGGTTCAGTGTCCCTTTAAACTTTCATAATGTAGGTACAAATGTCAATTTTTAATACACTTCTCTTATCGAATTTACCTCTAACTCTTCCAACATAACTACTTTCCATGAAAACATAATAAGGTAGGCTCAGGAGAGTGCATGTGTCTTGAGCAAACACTGCTACCATAGTGCATGCTCATAAGCCTACTTCAGTATTCCCTCATGCAATGGAGCAAAGTTTCAACCAGGGAGACCAAGCGAAAAAGGGTAAATGATGACATTGATGATAACTTCTAAGTGGGTTTGATTGCATTTTTTTTTTAATAGCCAAACTAAACCCACCATTTGCCTTATTTGAAGAAGCCAATCTGGGCTTTAGTCTGCAGACAACAAGGCTAACTACAGTTATAAAGTTAGTATAAAGTACATTGTTTCACATTTGTTATCAGATAAAGCCAACGAGGGACAGATATGTAGCACAGTGACCTTGAGAAGTCAGCAGGTGCATTTCATGTTCTGAGAATGATAAATGACTCCACTTTCAGAACCAAATGGCATAAAAAGGGACAAAATAAAGAATAAAAACAAATTGCAATGTTGTGTCATTATGAATAAACATTTTATATATAAAAAACAAAATTCAAGGTGTTCACTATCCCTTTAAACATTCAAATAGCTGCAGTCATAAACATTGTGATGTCCATTTGATTTGCTCCACGCTTTTAAACTTTTATACACGATAAAAGATTGTTTTATTAACTTCAACTGTGCATACTATAAAAATGGTTATGCATAAAATAGCCAAGTCATTTAAAACAACCCATAATGGGTATTTTCTGATAGTCTGGAAAAATAAGACATAGAAAGAAGACGACTACTTAAAGGAGCACTAAACAAACTAGAATTGCATAATCAATAAGTGCATAATAAAGAGACAACGCAAAAGCACTTCGTTTATTTCAAATAAGTAGTAGATTTTTTTCTGACATGGAAGTTTAATTTTGACTTGACTGTCCCTCTTTAAAGGGACATACTAAAAAAAACAATGGCTTTAACAACTAAAACATAACATTTAAAATGTTTCTCAGTGCTTTGTTCTTTTGAACAACGGGGGATCCCTGTGTGTAAAAAACGTTTTTTTTTTTTGTAATTGTCATTATCAGCCAGTGGAGCGATAGAGTCGCAGGACT
Source organism: Bombina bombina (assembly GCF_027579735.1). NCBI lineage: Eukaryota > Metazoa > Chordata > Amphibia > Anura > Bombinatoridae > Bombina > Bombina bombina. The sequence goes on from NC_069499.1 coordinate 1,550,112,203, forward strand.
GGGTTCCACCCAATCATGTAATTCCTGTTAGTTTCATTTTAATTTAAACAGAATTTAATTAACCTTTTTCCTGCAAATTTTTTTTAAAAGTTTTATAATACACATTATAGCAATAAAAAATGTCTATGTCCCTTTAAAGGGACATTAAACACTAAACACATGCTAGATGGAATGATGCAGTCAATGAAAATATTAGTCTGAGAATAACATGTAGATGTACTTTTTAAAGTTTCATTAGCTGTTTAAATATTGACAACATAAGTGTAAAGTTTTAGAGTTTATAAAACAATGGGAGCTGCCATGTTGTAACTTAGGTTACCGTTTCTGTTGTGGCCAATTGGAAACCGGTATAAATAAGTCACTAGAGTGTGCAGCCAATGGCTGTGTGGAATATAACAGTGTTCTACACTTCCTTTTCTAACAGGAACTGAAAAGCTCACACTGGAATTACAGGAAAAGGGGGACAAAATAAATAATGAAAATATATAGCATAGTTTTTTTTATAGATATGATTTATCATTTTATATTACCATCTCAAAGTGTTTAATGTCCCTTTAATGGATCAAAGTTATACACAGCATGATGATTGTGGCATAGTTATTAATACCATGATACACATGAAGTTAGGGCCGGTCTAATTTGTACCACACCTGGCTTCACACCTGTGTTAATCATAGTGAATCATATCTTTAGATCATCCGAAAAAATAATTTGTAATTTATTTTACCTTTTATTTACACCACATTTCTTGTAATTTGTGCATTTCTTTTCTGTCCAGAAAAGGAACGAGTGCATATTGCTGTATCCAGATTCTGACCCTACAACGTGCTACACAATAATCGCTTGACCTGTGCAGTAACTCCTTTTTTCTTTTGTGATTCAGATAGAGCATGCAATTTTTAGCAACGTTCTAATTTACTCCTATTAGAAAATGTTTTTAAAAATGCTATTCTAGATGCAACTAAACACTGTATTAGGCTTGTTTATAAAAGTAAAAGAAAACCAATATGGTTTTCAAGAGAAGTAGCACATGCAGTTAATACAAAAAAAGACAGTCTATAAAAAATTCAAACTCACTGGCTCAGAAGAGGATAAAGAAAAATGGAGAACCCATCAAAAGATGACAAAGCAGTTTATCAGAAAGGCTAATGCTGATGCAGAAGAGAACATAGCACAATCTGTAAAAAACTGTGACAAAACCTTCTTTAGATATATCAGTGAAAAGAGAAAAACTAACAGAAGGATAGTTAGACTCAAGAATGACGATAGAGTAGTGGAAGAAGATAAACAAATAGCAAACTGTTTAAATGATTACTTTTGTTCAGTCTTTACAACAGACGGTAAAGATAGTGAGATTCTATTAAGGGATGTTACTGTAAATAATAATGTGAGTAGTACTTTTCTTTTTACAGAGGAAGAGGTTTCAAGGGCTTTATCAAAAATAAAAGTAAATAAGTCTTTGGGTCCAGATAATATTCATCCAAGGGTTCTAAGAGAACTTTGATCCGTAATAGCTACTCCATTAGCTGATTTATTTAATCAGTCACTTCTAACAGGAGTTGTTCCAAAAGAATGGAAAAGTGCCAATTTAGTCCCTCTTCATAAAAAAGGGTAGTAGGAAAGATTCTGCTAACTATAGGCCAGTCAGTTTGACCCCAATTGCAGGGAAATTAATGGAAACTCTTTTAAAGGAAAGACTTGTATCTTTCATTCAGACAAACAACTTAGAAGACAAAGGACAGCATGGTTTCACTGCTGGAAGATCATGCCAGACTAATCTAATTGATTTCTTTGACCATGTAACTAAAATAATAGACCAGGGAGGAGCCGTAGATGTTGCATATCTAGACTTTAGCAAAGCTTTTGACACCGTCCCACACAACAAACTTATTCACAAAATGTATTGCCTTGGAATAGATGCTAAGATTGTTAAGTGGGTAGAATGCTGGCTTAAAGATAGACGACAGAGGGTTTCAATTTATGGAGTACATTCAAATGAGGCTTCAGTTACTAGTGGTGTTCTCCAAGGGTCAGTTCTTGGGCCTGTTTTGTTTAACATGTTCATAAGTGATATTGGAAGTGGGCTTAAGGGGAAGGTTTGCTTTTTTGCTGATAATACAAACATTTGTAACGGGGTAGATGTTCCAGGAGGAGTTGATCAAATGAACTGTGATATTAATAAACTAGAGGATTGGTCAAATAAATGGGAACTGAAATTTAATATTACCAAGAGCAAAATTATGCATATAGTATCCAAAAACCCAAAGGCCAATTATAGTCTCATTGTTGCATTACTGACTGTAACTAAAGAAGAAAGGGATTTGGGAATTATTATTTCAGATGATTTAAAATTTGGTACACAATGCAGCAGTGCAGCCAGCAAGGCCAGTCAAATGCTTGGTTGCATTGGAAGAGGTTTTAGTAGCAGAAATAGCAAGGTTCTTATGCCACTTTACAGATCATTAGTTAGACCAAATCTGGAATACTGTGTACAGTTCTGGAGACCATATCTTCAGAAAGATATAAATAAACTAGAAGCTGTCCAAAGGAGGGCTACTAAAATGGTACATGGTCTAAAATATAAAACGTACAAAGAAAGACTCTATGATCTAAATATGTATAGTTTAGAGGATAGAAGGGAAAGAGGTGACACGATAGAAATCTTCAAATATATGAAGGGACTTAATAAAATTGAAGCTGAAAGCATTTTTCACAAAAAAATAAATGCCAAAACAAAGGGTCACAATCTAAAGTTAGAGGGTAGCAGATTCAGGAGAGATTTGAGGAAGCATTTTTTTACAGAAAGGGTGGTGGATTCATGGAATAAACTTTTGAGGTGGTAAACACAAAGACTGTAAAGGAATTTAAAAAATGCCTGAGACATGCATAAGGCTATCCTAAGGAAAAAGTAACATGTAATATGGGTAGACTTGATGGGCCTTTTTGGTTCTTATCTACCGTCAAATTCTATATTTCTTCATTCTCTTGGTATCTTTATTTGAAAAGCAATAATGTAAGTTTAGATGCCGGCCCATTTTGGTGAACAACCTGGGTTGTTCTTGCCGATTGGTGGATAAATTCATTCACCAATAAACAAGTGCTCTCCAAGGTTCTGAACTTTCTTTTTCGAAAAAAGATAGCAAGAGAGCGAAGAATAATTGATAATAGGAGTAAATTAGAAAGTTGCTTAAAATTTCATGCTGAATCACGAAAGTAAAAATTTGGGTTCAGTGTCCCTTTAAGTGGCTTCTCAAAAGGTGACTGCAAAATACTGTGAACTTTGCTAACCAAAATTAGATCCCACATGAGATTAAACTCTCAGTGACATCATAGAAAGCCGTAGATGGAAAAGAAAGCAAAGGGAACTTGCCAAGTGCAAACAATACTGTTATGCAACAAACACAATCACTTAACCAAGCAACAAGACACTCACATAACCTACTGCATATAGCAAAGCAAACAGACGCACACTTATCTGGCTTAAAGGGACAGTGTACTGTAAAACTGGTTTCTCCTTTAAGGACCAATAAACACAGAAACATGCATAATAAAAGAATGCATAATAAATAGATAATGCAAAAGCATTTTTTTTAAATTTGAATATGTTCCCAATGATGTTATAACAGATGTAGAGAATTATTTCCCGATACAGTCAAGCATGCTTCAATCCCACCAATCCTAAAAACGCTTGATCCCTCCACCTCTTCTAACGATCAACCGGTCTCCTCTTACTTCCCTTTGCTTCCAAATTATTGGAACGACTGGTCTATAATCGCTTAGCTCAATTTCTCACAACTAATTCTTGATCCACTACAATCTGGTTTCCACCCTAAACACTCAACAGAAACCGCTCTCACTAAAGTAACAAATGACCTGTTATCAGCTAAAGCAAAAGGCCACTACTCCTTACTAATTCTTCTTGACCTGTCCCCTGCTTTTGACACAGTTGACCATCCTCTCCTCCTAAAAATACTAAATTTATTTGGCATCGAGACACAGCCCTCTCCTGGTTCGCCTCATATCTCTCAAACCACTCATTTTCTGTTTCCTTTAACAACATATCTTGTGACCCTATGCCTCTCTCAGTTGGAGTACCGCAAGGCTCTGTCTTGGGTCCCTTGCTTTTCTCTCTATATACATCATCCCTTGAAAAACTTATAGCCTTCTTTGGCTTCAAGTACCACTTATATGCTGATGATACCCAAATCTATCTTTCCTCCCCTGATATCTTTCCCTCTGTACTCAACCAGATTTCCAACTGTCTCTCTGCAATCTCCTCTTGGATGTCCTCACACTACCTCCAAATCAATCTGTCCAAAACGGAGTTGCTTCTTATTGCCTCCATCTTCCAGACATCCGACACCTGACATTCCTCTGATGGTCGGAGACTCTATTCTCAACAACTCACTCCAGGTCCGCTGTCTCTGGGTCACACTTGATTTAGAACTCACATTTAACCCATATAAACAGTACAAGCACTCACCAAATCCTGCTGTTCACACCTACGCAACATTTACAGAATTCTTCCCTTCCTTACTCAAAAAACTACAACAATACTAATTAATTCCCTCATTTTGTCATGCATTAACTATTGCAATCTACTTCTAAATGGCCTTCTAAAACACCGCCTCTCCTCCCTCCAATCTATTATAAATGCTTCTTCTAGACTCATCCACCTAAGTCGCCAATATACATCAGCTGTTCCACTCTGCTAGTCTCTACACTGGCTCCCCATACACTCCAGAATACAATTTAAAATATTAACCCTAACCTTTAAAGCACTCAACAGTCTAACTCCAAACTATATTTACTCTCTCATCTCCAAATACTCTTCGATCAACCTCTGACCTACGTCTCTCCACCCTTATCTCTACATCCCAATACCGTCTCCAAGACTTTGCACGTGCTGCTCCTGTCCTCTGGAACTCGCTCCATAAGACTGTTATCAACCTTGTATAGCTTCAGACGCTCCTTAAAAACCCACCTATTCAGAGAGGCTTACCATCTCTCCTCCATCTCTCATCCGAACCAAAGTAATTCTTGAACCGCCTGACTCACTGCTGCAACTACAATCCATGTGATAAGCTACCCCAAACCTTATCTCTCTGCACCCTAAACCTGTAGACTGTGAGCTCTCCGGAGCAGGGCCCTCTTCCTCCTGTACTAGATTTGTTTAGTTGTTATGTTTTGTATTTCATCAAAAATCCTTGTCATTGTATACCCCTATCTTTGTACCCAGCGCTACGGAGTCTTGCGGTGCTATACAAATAAATGATAATAAATGTGAAATTGTTCCTTTAGGTTTATTTTTGTATAAGAAATTAGGGGCATAACAACAGGGTTCTCAGCTGAGATAGGGCCTGGCCTTTTAGGGGACCTGTCATTTAGCCCAAGTATTTTGTGGAATATTGTATCTGCTATTATTAAAGTATGCAGATTATATTATGTAGCTTTTTTGGTGGTGCTATATTAGGTGTTGCTTTGGAAGTGGTGCTGTTCAAATGCAGGGAAGAGACACTAACTTTGCCCTAGGGCCCCTTGAGGTCTAGTTACACTCCTGTAGGATTTTTTTTTTCTGATTGAAGCATCAATCCATTGCTCTCAAGAACATGCCCATATAAATGGGCTGAGCAGACAGAAAGAGCAAAGCTCCTATTATCTATCTCTTAATACATTAAAGGTCCATAACAGTTGAAAAATCACATGCACTAATCCATTAAAGCTTGCTATTTTATGACTATTGGCTCTGCTCTTCTGTATACTGGCTACATTTAGCCACCAATCAGCAAGGTGATGAACCAAAAATGGGCTGGCTCCTAAGCTTACATTCCTGATTTTTCAAATAAAGATACCAATAGAATGAAGAAAATTTGATAATAGGAGTAAATTAGAAAATTGCATGCTCTATCTAAATTGTGAAAGAAAACATTTCGGTTTGATATCCCTTTAAGGTCAAAACTATATTCACCATAGCAAGAAAACAAAACACAAAACCCTGCTACATTCTACAAAGTTATTTTTTAATAAATTCAGGAGGTCAATTTCAACTGTCCCAAATTGGCCACAGCAAAGTAGATAAGATGGACATACTAAAAATAGTTTGCAATGTGATACACGGGGCGTTTCCTGTATGGGTGGAGACTGGTGGCAGCATGTCTCTTGTCGGCGTGTAGCTCGACACCTAACATCACTCCCAACTCGCTTGCTCCATAGCCCCAGACTGCTGTGGTATTGAGGAGCCCTGGCAAGTGTGATCTTGCCGAAGAAGGAACGCTCTAAGGCCAAATAGGTCAGCGGTTTTACCGCATCTTTTTATTTCTAAGTCTTTGATTCAGCGACTATCACCCCAACAAGTACCTGTGAGTGGGAGCCTCTGTGTACTACCCTGGTTGTAGTACCCCTGGTTATACGTTCCCCCCACCTAAATTCCCGGGCCTGGTTCCCGGTACATGAGCGATGCTGGGGACAGTCAAACTACTTACCAGCACTTTGTGATGCCTAACCCTTGCAGCCCAAGCGGGCCTTTCCTGAGCGGAGGAGGACCAAGGTTGGAGTGGCGGCGGAGTGATCTGTAGTTGCTCTCTGTGTGTGAGGAGCCGGAAGGTGGTGCATAGCCTGTTGCCGCACAGTGTGGGTGCCCCGGCTGGAGATTGGATCGGGTGAGCAGTATCGGGTCCCGGAGATCCGCGGTGTGCGGTTAGGAGGCCCCAGGAGACCCCGAATTGTATCCCAAAAGTTTTGGAGTTGGAGTTTTGGAGTTGGAGTTTTGGAGTTGGATGCAGCAGTAACTACTGCTGAAATGGCATCTTGGGACATAACCGGTGGCCGTGAAGGGAAGGGCAGATAGCCCCACTGCATCTATTGAGTGGATCAGTATCGTTAGCGAAGTAACCAGACGGACTATTCCTGCCGCAAGTATACTTTTTGTTTGTTAAGCCTCTTGTAAGGCTCGTCTCTTTTGCAACGAACACAGTTTTTCTCTGCTATTACATAACATTCACAACTGGGAGAATATTAATTCAAGCAGACTGGTCAAGCTATATAATTACCAGTTACGTTATAATTTTTGTCTGGCTGGTAAAGGAAGATAAAAGGAAAGAAAAGAACTGTATTAGTGACTCTGTGCTAAATCATGTTCACTGAAAGGATAATGGCAATGTAAACAGCCATATAATTTGGAGTAATAAGATATAGTATTCTCTGTTATTCCTCATGTTGTCTTACGCAGTTTTTCAATCTTATATGCAATGAGGGTAGGAGTCTGTATCTGATAAAATGTTATCTGTTTATTACAGTCTAGAAATATCGTTATAATTGGCCCATTATTGGCCGTATAAAAGCGCCAGGACTTATCTGGCCTAAACAATTTATACATAATAAAGCAGGCGAGTCAGATATACTTTACACATTGGGTAAAGAACTGACTAAAATTTTCATTACATCTATTGCCTACTTTATTGCACAAGAATAGGCACAAGTTAAAATCATTTAAGTTTTGGTGGCCGGCGGCTACTAAAGGATACAGTAGTAGTTAAGCACGAGGCCTCTAGACAGTGTGAACCCGGATATTCTGTGATAGAGAAATACAAATTTGAAGTAATAAGTTATAATACTATGTGTTTTTCCCTTCTGTATATCTTGTTGGTTTTCAGATCATATATGTAAACTGGGTTGAAAATTACGTTGGTTCAGATACTATTTACATGCTTCAGTTTAGTAATCTTAATACATCAGGCTTAATGTAGGTGTTATATAAGCTTTTTAGGAAGTGTTCAGCTCAAGTGATTTTGTCTGAAAATAGTTGGGAAGCCAGATAAATTCCTGCATTGGGAAAAAGATTCCTTAACATTTGTTATTATAGTTATGGTACATTTAGAGTATCAGAATAATCTGTATTCATAAGTATCTAGAGTTGAAGCACCCCTATATTACAGTGGCTAGGCCCACTGTCATTAGGTAGCACAAGCTGGATAGGCTTACCTCAGGGAATTAACTAAGTTAACTGGTGTTATTAGTCATTTTCCTCTGAATTCACTTTAAAACACCAAGTTCACTTACACTTTCACTCTCTGCTTAACAGGATACACCTCTTAGATTGTCAATCAAGAATTCCCATCTTATACACTCATCACTGTTTTTCACTGTCCTTCACTAGAAACCCGTAGCAAGGTCCTCTTGGATATTTAATTTGTTTTGACATTCCTTCTTCCTCTTTTTGCTCTTCCCTTACCTTTTTTCGTCCCTTCCCCCTCACTACACGATTGCTTTTTCCTTCTCTTTAACACACTGTTTTCGGATTTTCTCACTCTCTCTTCACAACATAAATGGAAAAATTTGTTACACAAACCAAAGTTAATTCCCCTAAAATGCCAGCCAAAGTAAAAGATAAAAAGGCCAAACTGGCAGATAATAGTACAGAAAATATAACTGAAATCTCAGCCTTAACAATTGATACTCAGGCTCTTACAAATCAGCTAGTAGTTTTGTTTACACCTCAATTTGATTCTATAAAAACAGAACTAGGTGCCATTTCAGATGACATAGGGACACTCTCGTCAGAAATAAAACATTTTGCAGTAAGACTCTCTGAAGCCGAAGATAGGATATCCACATTGGAAGATCAGGCAAATTTACAACACACTGTCCTACAAGAACATGAGTCTAAAATAAAAAGTATCCAATTGCATCTGGAGGATCTCGAAGATCGATCCAGGCGCAATAATATTAGAATCATAGGTCTAGCAGAGTCTCCGGAGTTTGAGGGCCTTATGGGATTTGCATCAACCACTCTGCCACAGGCTCTGGGCATACCCACACAAATGATACCACTAGTAATAGAGAGAGTCCATAGAGTGGGACCTAAGAAATCTAACACCAGTGAGCCTACCAGACCAAGAATGGTCATCCTCAAACTCCTGAGATTTCAGGATAAAATTGAGATCCTCAGTCACTATAAAAAGAGAAAAGAACCATTACTCATGGGGAACAACAAAATCATGTTGTTTCAAGATTTTTCCAGTGAAACATCAGCCAGAAGAAAAGTTATGGCCCCGTATTGCACGCAATTAATAAACAAAGGTATCAATGCTTGGCTGAGCTACCCGGCAAGAATTGTAATTAACAAGAATGGTGAGAGGCAGGTCTTTAGTGAAACATCTGAGGTAATTAAATTTTTAAAGGAAATAGGATAATATTATGATATCGATGTGTATTGTTTAAAATGTCATATCTAAAATGATATCCAAAATGTAAATGGATTTGTGTTTTATTTTTCTCTTGCTCTTTTTTTTTTTTTTTTCTCTCTTTCTCGCTTCCCCCCTTCTCCCTACTTTGTCCCCTCCCCTTTTCGTGATTCTGATCCCTTCTAAGAAATGACAGTAGAAATTAGGATGTTCTCCTGGAACGTGGGAGGCATTAGTTCACCCATGAAACGTAAATTGATTCTTAGAACATTAGCCCAGAGACACCCTGATATGGTCTGTCTGCAAGAAACACACCTTAGGGCATCAGAAGCAGTTAAACTCAAGATGAAATGGGTTGGGGAAGTAATCTCTACTAATGGCTCCAATAAAAAATGTGGAGTTGCAATACTCCTACATAAACAATTAGACTATAAGATTATAAAAACTGAGATTGATAGTGAGGCCAGATTTATTTTATTGCATATAATGATAAAAAACATAAAATTTATAATATGTAGTATTTATGCGCCCAATAAATTTTCACCCAGTTTCTGGGATAATATTCAGAAGATGTTGTTCCCTCTTATTGGGAACAACCTAATTCTATGTGGAGACTTCAATATGACGTTGGATCCCTTAATTGACAGATTCTCAAGTAAAAATATAGTAAGTAATAGGCAAAGTGCAAAACATTTTCAGAGACTTTGCCATAAACTAAAACTATTAGATATTTGGAGGATGCAAAATCCCGATATTGTGACATTCTCCTGTGAATCTAAAGGTCATAGAACTTTCTCAAGGATTGACCTATTCTTGATCTCTGAGTCATTATCTGCTCGGCAATCTAATGCGACGATAGGGGAAATCTTGATATCGGATCATGCAATAATTGAATTAACTTTTTTACCAGGTAAAGAAGACAGAAGTCAGAGACCAGCATTTGGTTTTCCCAGATATCTATGCTCTAATCCTAGGTTTCGTTTGTGGCTACAAGCTAAATGGCTGGAATATGTTTCCAATAATAGGGAATCTGTAAATAATGTTGAAATTCTATGGGAGGCCTCTAAAACGGTCCTAAGAGGGGACATTATAGCCTACCTTAATATACGTCGGAAAAAGATTAAATTACGCGAGGTCACCTTGGCTGAGAGAGTGAAGCAGGCTTTTATTTTAGTACAGAATACTCCATCACAAAAGAACTGGGATGATTATTTTCTTATCAGAAAGGAAAGAGATCTTTTTCTTAAAGAACAAGCCCAAATTGAGGAGATAAGAATAAATAGACATTATAAGGGCTTTCATGGTTCCTCTGACAAATATTTGGCTAAACTTACTAAAATCAGAAAAAGAAAGAACATAATACCAGTCATCAAAAAGAATAAGGCTAGATATTTTGAGACCGCAGAAATATGTGGGGGTTTTGCTTCATATTATCAAGACTTATACTCTTCAGTTAAAATTAATCCTGAAGCACAAGAGGGGTTCTGGTCTAAGATTGTAGTACCTAGGATCCAGTCGGATGAATTAATATTGCTAAATGAACAAATAACTAGATCAGAAATTAGTAAAGCCATTGATAAACTGAAATCTAATAAAGCGCCTGGTCCAGATGGACTGCCCGCGGAATATTATAAATGTCTCAAAGACGATCTGGTACCAGTTCTAGAAAAACTTTTCAATGATTATTATAGTTCAGATATCCCCATATCATCCTATTTCTCTATGGCCAATGTTACGCTGATATTAAAAAAGGGTAAGGATCCAGAGGATCCAGGATCGTACAGGCCGATATCTGTTTTAAATTGTGATTATAAGATCCTAGCCTCAATCATAGCTAATCGTTTCTCTCTCGCTTTACAGAAACTTATACATGAAGATCAGACAGGCTTTATGTTCAAAAGGAATTCCTCTAAAAACATTCGTAAACTAATCACGTTGATAGATTATGCGTGGAATATGGAGCCAAAACCCAGTACAGATATGTATAAAGACAGGGCAGTCCTTACCCTGGACGCTGTTAAAGCGTTTGATTCTATTGTATGGGAACATCTTTTTACCTCACTCCGAAAATTCGGGATACAGGGAAACTTCTTGCAATTTATATATAGAATCTATGCGAAGCCAATTTCATATATATTGGTAAACGGAATGATCTCGCCTAAAATAATTCTGCAGCGAGGCACTAGGCAAGGATGTCCGTTGTCTCCCCTGCTTTTCAACGTAGCATTAGAACCATTAGCGATAAGACTAAGAAATAGTCTAGCAGGGATCACAATGGGTTCTTTATGTCTAACTACATTATTATACGCTGATGATATTTTAATTTTTCTAGAAAACACACAACAAGTCATTCCAATTCTGAGACAGATATTGGAGGAATTTAGCTCTTTCTCAGGTACAAAGTAAATACAGAAAAAAGTGAATTAATGTATATTGGGAATATAGCTACAAACTACCTGGGTAATCCGTTTAAAGTGGTAGATTCTATTAAATATCTGGGTCTAATGCTTCATAAAAACCCTAAATTTTGGTATACAGATAATTATGTTTCATTATTTCAAAAAATCAAATTAGATCTGAAACTATGGACGTCTTTCCCGATCTCTCTCACTGCCAGAGTAAATCTAATCAAAACTATCATATTTCCTCGTCTTCTCTACCCCATACAAAACTTGCCCCTGTTTATAACAAATAGGGATTGTAGAAGTTTTTATTCCTCTGTCTCCAAATTTATTTGGCAAAATAAAAAACCTCGTATTTCATCGGCCAGATTAATGCAGAAATCACGGGCTGCTGGCCTATCATTGCCCAATATCAATCTTTATAATATTGCAGCGATGGTAAAAATTGCCATTGATTGGTTGGCAAATACAAATACATTTGCCTCTCTAACACAGGAGTCTTTGCTGATTTACCCTTTCGCATTACCTGCGATTTTGCATTGTAAATTAGGTCAACTGCCGTCCAATGTTGCCTCACTAATTACAATCAAAAATATAGTTTTGGCATGGCATAATTTTTGTAGATTTTTGGAAATTGATTTTTCAATCTCGGAGTTTCTCCCAATCAGGGGTAATCCGCTTTTCCCTCCCGGTCTACGTCAGAAAACTTTTAAAAATTGGGCTGAAAAAGGGCTAAATAAAATCTTGCAATTAATTGGCGTAGATGAGAAAGTATTAGAAGGTGAAACCTTGTTTTCCCTTTTTCAACTACCAAGATCGGATCTATTTGCGTTCTTTCAGGTACGTCATTTTATTGTGTCACAAGATTGGAGGTTCCCCTTATCGGTTGCATGGTCCGATATCAGAGATTTAATACAGAAAATTGTGGCAGGAGTCACCTCGATTTCACTAATGTATGACATAATGCTTTCTAAACAAACGCAGGGTTTTCGCAGCAGAATCAGCGATCACTGGAGTAGGTTAATTGGAGATACAGAGCCTGAGAGAATTATACAAAGCTTTAAATCTCTGGAAAATTGTAAAGTCCCCTCAACTTGGAAAGAATCCCATATGAAATTAATAAACAATTTTTATCTCTATCCAGCTAAATTAGCACGATTCTATCCATCTAGATCAGCTCTTTGCCCTAGATGTATGTATAGGGAAGCGGACTTATTACATATGCTATGGACTTGTCCTAAAATAAATCAGCTCTGGCTGAAATTTATGTATTGGTTTAATAATTTTCATAGTGTTACAGTCTCTCTCACGTTTCGGGACATTATCATGCTGGTTGTTCCAGCGACAAGTGTGGACCAGCATTGGACCTGTTCCCTAAATATCTCCATATTAGCTGTCAGACAAAGCATTTTTAAAAAATGGAAAGAAAAAAAAGGGCCGGTTCTATCCGAGATAGTGCATGCCATTCAAGATCAAATTATTTTTGAATCATATCATTTACAAGAGGCCTCTGAAGTTAGAATTAAAAAGTTCCTACTAAGCTGGTACCCCATTATTAACTCCTTTCCCAGGCCTATACAAAAACAGATTTTAGTGCCCTTTACATCTTCAGTAAGCTTCGCTGAAATGGTCATACTAAATCTCTTTCCACATACATGGATTTCCAATAGTACAGAAATCTAAATATTAATTCTGGTCAAGAGACAGGGGGTGAAGCGAGAAGATTAATTTTTCAATTAATTTTCTTTTCCCCTTTTTTTTTTTTTTTTTTTTCTTTTTTTCTTTTTTCTCTCCTTTTTTTTCTCTCTCTTCTCTTTTCTTTTCTTCCGAAATATGGAAAACAGGAAAATTCCCAGCTCGGTGTACAAGTTTTGCTCTTTTTGAGATGATGAATCAAACGTGGCAAAGTATATATGTCTTGTACTATATTATGTTTCTATTCTGCATTATGTTTGACCTTGCCCTGTGAGGCAGAAAAGGTTTGATGTTATTGATTGTACACTGTATGGGTTTCAAAATAAATATTTAAAAAAAAAAAAAAAAAATAGTTTGCAATGCAATGTGTAACTACACATATAAAAAATACTATTTCAATTTTAAAAAACATTTGATATGAAACCGCTGCATTATTAGGAAGTAGCACGTATGAGCCAATGATTAGTAGGAAGTACCTATCTACCAATGAGTATTAGCAGGAAGTAGTACCTATGAGCTAATGAATATTAGTAGGAAGTACCCATCTACCAATGAGTATTAGCAGGAAGTAGTACCTATGAGCAAATGAATATTAGTAGGAAGTACCTATCTACCAATGAGTATTAGCAGGAAGTAGTACCTATGAGCTAATGAATATTAGTAGGAAGTACCTATCTACCAATGAGTATTAGCAGGAAGTAGTACCTATGAGCTAATGAATATTAGTAGGAAGTAACTATCTACCAATGAGTATTAGCAGGAAGTAGTACCTATGAGCTAATGAATATTAGTAGGAAGTAACTATCTACCAATGAGTATTAGCAGGAAGTAGTACCTATGATCCAATGATTAGTAGGAAGTACCTATCTACCAATGAGTATTAGCAGGAAGTAGTACCTATGAGCCAATGATTAGTAGGAAGTACCTATCTACCAATGAGTATTAGCAGGAAGTAGTACCTATGAGCCAATGATTAGTAGGAAGTACCTATCTACCAATGAGTATTAGCAGGAAGTAGTACCTATGAGCCAATAATTAGTAGGAAGTACCTATCTACCAATGAGTATTAGCAGGAAGTAGTACCTATGAGCCAATGAATATTAGTAGGAAGTAACTATCTACCAATGAGTATTAGCAGGAAGTAGTACCTATGAGCCAATTAATATTAGTAGGAAGTAACTATTTACCAATGAATATTAGTAGGAAGTACCTATCTACCAATGAGTATTAGCAGGAAGCAGTACCTATCTACCAATGAGTATTAGCAGGAAGTATCTACCAATGAGTATTAGCAGGAAGTAGTACCTATCTAACAATGAGTATTAGCAGGAAGTAGGGCTGCAGGATTTTTCACGGTTGCGGTTTTAAACTGCAATTAACCGTCACAGTTTAAAAACCGCAAGAGTATGCAATTTTTTTTAGCCCCACCCCTATGACGTACAGGAGATATGTCCAACCTGTAAATAGGGAATTGTATTATGCCGTATTTGTGTGAACAAGCAGGTATGCACACATTGTATGAAACTGCTGTCGGCGGGAAGTGACATCACTTGCCCCATGTGAATAGGCTTTGGATTGCAACACATGCAGCGGCGACTGAGAAAGAGAAGAGAAGCCGGTTTTAACGTCACACCTGGGAGCCTGAGCCACCTCCATTGAGATCTTATGTAGAGGGAGCGGTAGAGAAGCCGGTTTCTACGTTACAGCTGGGAGCCTGAGCCACCTCCATTGAGATCCGACGTAGAGGGAGCGGTAGAGAAGCCAGTGATAAGGCACAGGTAAAGGCCACTGCCTACTCGCAGGGAATCTACATCTAATAGTGAGAGTTGCAGCTGGTATCGCCTGACTAACCGTTTGTCTTGTTTCTGCTGCACAGCGTGGCTGTAGAGAGCAGGAGGAGAGAAGATGGCGGACGACCCGAGAGCTGCAGATAGGAACGTGGAGATATGGAAGATCAAGAAGCTGATCAAAAGCTTGGAAGCGGCCAGAGGGGAAGCAAGGGAGTGCGACTTGTATTAGGTGTTGGGGCCGGTCTTGTACACATCTGGTAGTGAGTGCTTCCAGAGGGAAAGCAAGGGAGTGCGACTTGTATTAGGTGCTGGGGCCAGTCTTGTACACATCTGGTAGTGAGTGCTTCCAGAGGGAAAGCAAGGGAGTGCGTCTTGTATTAGGTGTTGGGGCCGGTCTTGTACACATCTGGTAGTGAGTGCTTCCAGAGGGAAAGCAAGGGAGTGCGACTTGTATTAGGTGCTGGGGCTGGTCTTGTACACATCTGGTAGTGAGTGCTTCCAGAGGGAAAGCAAGGGAGTGCGACTTGTATTAGGTGCTGGGGCCGGTCTTGTACACATCTGGTAGTGAGTGCTTCCAGAGGGAAAGCAAGGGAGTGCGACTTGTATTAGGTGCTGGGGCCGGTCTTGTACACATCTGGTAGTGAGTGCTTCCAGAGGGAAAGCAAGGGAGTGCGACTTGTATTAGGTGCTGGGGCTGGTCTTGTACACATCTGGTAGTGAGTGTATCCAGAGGGCAAGCAAGGGAGTGCGACTTGTATTAGGTGTTGGGGCTGGTCTTGTACACATCTGGTAGTGAGTGCGGCCAGAAGGAAAGCAAGGGAGTGCGACTTGTATTAGGTGTTGGGGCCGGTCTTGTACAAAACTGGTAGTGAGTTTACCCACCAGATAGCACATTTGCCTATAAGGTTTAGTCGCTCTACTTCAGGCTAGAAGAGGCCACAGGCTGAGGTGTTGTAGGATTATTACTATTATTTATCTAGATACACTTTATTTAGGTAATTTGAATATTACCTAAATAAGTGTGTATATATATATATATATATATATATATATATATATATACACACACACACACACACACACACACACATATACATATACATATATATATATATATATATATATATATAGATAGATAGATAGATAGATAGATAGATAGATAGATAGATACATATACATGGTTTGTATTTTTATGCTCCCAGAGTGAATTGGATATTGAGAAACATGTACATTAAGGAAGTTAGTACCTATGAGCTAATGAATATTAGTAGGAAGTAACTATCTACCAATGAGTATTAGCAGGAAGTAGTACCTATGAGTCAATGAATATTAGTAGGAAGTACCTATCTACCAATGAGTATTAGCAGGAAGTAGTACCTATGAGCCAATGAATATTAGTAGGAAGTACCTATCAATGAGTATTAGCAGGAAGTAGTACCTATGAGCTAATGAATATTAGTAGGAAGTACCCATCTACCAATGAGTATTAGCAGGAAGTAGTACCTATGAGCTAATGAATATTAAAAGGAAGTACCTATCTACCAATGAGTATTAGCAGGAAGTAGTACCTATGAGCTAATGAATATTAGTAGGAAGTACCTGTACCTATCTATCAATGAGTATTAGCAGGAAGTAGTACCTATGAGCTAATGAATATTAGTAGGAAGTAACTGTCTACCAATGAGTATTAGCAGGAATTAGTACCTATGAGCCAATGAATATTAGTAGGAAGTACCTATCTACCAATGAGTATTAGCAGGAAGTAGTACCTATGAGCTAATGAATATTAGTAGGAAGTAGTACCTATCTACCAATGAGTATTAGCAGGAAGTAGTACCTATGAGCTAATGAATATTAGTAGGAAGTAGTAGCTATCTACCAATGAGTATTAGCAGGAAGTAGTACTTATGAGCAGATGAATATTAGTAGGAAGTACCTATCTACCAATAAGTATTCGCAGGAAGTAGTACCTATGAGATGAATATTAGTAGGAAGTAACTATCTACCAATGAGTATTAGCAGGAAGTACTACCTATGAGCAGATGAATATTAGTAAGAAGTAACTATCTACCAATGAGTATTAGCAGGAAGTAGTACCTATGAGCAGATGAATATTAGTAGGAAGTACCTATCTACCAATGAGTATAGACGATAGTGTTCAGAGCGCCTAACAGGGGAAGGCTAAGGTACTGAAACGCTCCAAGGAGTAACTCAAAATAACTTGGTTAGATATTTGTTAAAAGTCTGCTAAGTTAAAAGACAGTATGTTTATTACAACAATTAAAATAATAGCATTCAATATAACAAAATAAGAAACATGGATCCATGCACATAAAAAGCATACAATATCAAACTTGTGTAGACATAAAATCAAATCTAGAAAGTCTGTTGGTCAGCTCTAATATTCTAAAGGCAATTAACTCCTAAGTGTCAGTGCTAAACTTGTACGCTCTTCATAGGCTTGCTTAAGAAATAATAAAGTGTTCAAAAGTTAGTGCCCAAAGTCTAGTGTAGTGCCCAAAGTCTAGTGTAGTGCCCAAAATAAATACCTAGTAGAAAATCTTAATAAAAGATAAAAAAATGGATGTGATAGCATCATATCTACCAATGAGTATTAGCAGGAAGTACCTTTTGTCCAATGAATATTTTAAGGAAATACACTGATAACCTGATACTGCTGTAGTAGTTTCAATTTTAGAGTAATTTATTTTCTTTATTTCCCATCTTTTAGGCAAAAGAGTCCCCGTGTTTAAATGTTGCTTTTTGATATAAAAGTGAAAAAGAAAATGCTCTAATACGTTAGAGAATGTTATTATTGCACTATTGCTTGCATATAACCAGGAAAGGGATTTAACACACAAAGTCAGCCAATGGCAAGAGACAATTGTGTACAGCCTGCTAGCATCCAGGAGTTTATTGGTGCTCCTGAGCCTACCTAGATATGCTTTTCAACAATGGATACCAACAAACTAAATTTAATAACAGAAGTCTTGAAATGATATGCTCTGAGTCGCTTTAAGTTTCTGCCCTCTCAGATACACACACAAATTGAATTTTAACATTTTGTTATTGGTGTAAAATACAAATTCAAAGATCTATGCTTAAGCCCCAAGACCGCTGCCACAATTACATTCTTCCATCCTAATATATTGCTGCTATTTCTCTCCCCAACTAACCCCTCTCTCCTCCCTACATCCCCCCTCCAAAAAAAAATCTCACCTGTTACTTTCTTCCATGTTGCTTCCTATCTCGTTATTCAGATGTTTGCTGCTGTATATGTCCTGTCCTTGATATGCGCTGGATGTTGTTCTCTGTAGGTCACTATTGCCCCATTCTTTCTTGGATGCCCTAGTCTCACTTCCCCACAATATAGATCCAGGAGCAGGCGCTGGAGTGTTTACACCCCATGAAGGCTTCTGCAACACCGTCTGGGGTCCCGATATAACCAAATGAGATTGAGGGACAGAGGATACTGAAAGAGATAGAGATAATATTGAAATATATGCATTTACAAATGAAAGGGAAGCAAAATCATTTTTAGCTCTCCCTTGTGTGCAACGTATTACTTATATTCATGTATGTATGCTCGTGTACATTTTAGATTCTGTACCTTGGGTTATTGCTCCGGCTCCAAGCACCACCTCTTGTTTTCCTCCTCTCTCCAAGCTGAGGAGACTCCTCTCTATATCTGCAATTCTGGCTTCAACATTGTCCTGCTCTGCTGTTCCTTTAGTAAAATGTGTTGGGTTAGGAGTTAATGGTGTCTCAAGACTCCCTTCTTGGGCTTCACCAGATTCTTTCTCTCTGACTTTTGGCCTTCGTTTTACGGTGTCTGACTCAGTTAGGTTAAAATCAGGTTCTGGGGTAGGTTTAGGACTAATGGACCCTAGCATTGGCTTGGCTGATGGATCTGGTTTTGGACCTAACTGAGGTTTGATTCCTTTCTCTGGCCGCGACCCTTGACTGGCTTCAGGCTCCAACTTTAAACCTTGCTGTTCTTGGGTCTTAAAGTCAGCTAATGTCTCTGGTTTGGCTCCAGAATTTTGATAGGCACATAGATTAGATGTTATCCCTATCTGTGGCTTGGCTGCAAGGTCTGGTTTTATCACGGTCTGTGGCTTAGTCCCATGGTCTATTTTAACCACTGTTTGTGACTTGGTTCCTAGTTCAAGACTGGACCCTGAATGAAGCTGAGCAACTGGCTCTGACATAGACTCTAGCTCTGAATTGAGATTTGATTCAGCCTTGGTTCCTGGAGGTTTTGGTCTCTGTTTGATTGTAAGGTTGCCTTCCTCTGCAAAGGGTAGACTCTCACTGGAGCTGTGCTGTGAGGGGGCTGGTTCTTCTTTCCTTTCTTGTTCCCCTTTGTTTAAGGGCACAGATAAGTTACCCCCCAACCCTGCTGCTGACTCACTAACTGTCCTCCTGCGACCCTCAGAGGCCTCTGCCTGGAGATCCCCATTTGGCTTAGGTCCCGCCACTCCCCCCATCACCTCCAGACGGGCTGCCATTGTTTTTACAGAGCTGTGAACCTCAGGGCCTGGCCCTTCTGTGCTAGACATAGAACTAAGTCTCTTGGGTGGTGGGGGAGGGGGACCCTTCCTTCTTGCACGTACTGCGAAAGACTGGCTGCGTAGGACCTTCTTTTCTGGTTGTCCATTTGCAAGAGAACAGCGACCAGGACGGCGAGTAAGTGTGGCATAGGAGCCTAATGTCTCACTGAATGTAGCTGTTCCCCTCTCCTCTTCCTCTGGTTCACCATCAGACAGTGCATAACGGCACTCACTGAGAGAACGTTTCTTCAGAGTTGGTTTAGGGGGAGGAATAGGAGGCTCATGTCTGACTGTGCATCCATTCATTATTCCTAGTGGCCTCTGAGACTGGTCTGTGCCCTCAGGTAGTTTCCTCTCTGGAAGGCTAGAGTCTTGTGCTTGCTTTGGAGGCATAAGTGGCACCCGAGAAGGGGCAGAGTCTTGTGAGTGGCCAGAGCCTTGAGAACGAGAACTAATGCTCTCTTGACTGTAAGAACGTCTCTGAGCACACAAAGTCTCACCTCTGTGTGTAAGTGCGCTCTGCAATTCCTGGCTCAGCTCCACACCCTGGAAAGTTAGCAATTTAGGTGTTATAGGGGGTTCACCATTCTCTGAAGGCTCCACAACTGGAACAGAATCATGAGTCCCAGGAATTCTCCTCCTCAGTGTCCCTCCACCCACAGGGTGACCCTTTTGCAGGTCTAACAATCGTTTCACACCGAGAAGTAGCTTCTTCTGATGACCTGGTATAAGAAAAGAGGAACTAATTAGCAGAGTGCTGCTCGTCATGGAATATGTTAACATACTCTTCTTGAAAACATATATCACCTTCTCCAAGATTGGATCAAGTCTAATCCCCTCCCCTTAGAAAATACAGATTTAAGTCCTCACCCAGTTTATGGATCCCAATCTCCTGCAGACCCTCCCATGTTAGCTCTGTCACTGTGTTTAGAGAATCATAGCCGTTGTCTGTCAGCTGTTTGTGGTACTCGGGGAGGCCCAGCAAATTAAGCCATTCCCATAGGTCAGCCTGTTAGGTGAGAGAATAAAAAAACGATTGTTTAATTTGGAAGGAGTCCATATGTGAAGGTCTCACAGGATGTGTGTGAGGGTAGAATGGTATATTATTTTCTTTGTATAATTTGTTGAAATTTAGCACCTTTCCATGAGCATATACTTATGTAGGCTCAAAAGTGTGCACATGTCTTAGGCAGCAGTGTTTAGTATTCATATGGTTGCGCGCAGCAGCATTTGGTTATTTTTGGCACCGGATTTAATTATGTTAAAGTTAAACACACAAATATATCTGTGGAAATTCAGATATTTTTGTGTTGCACTTTAATACTAATAAATCTTGTGACACACAAATATCTGAATGCCGCTTCCTGTGGCGATATTCAGCATTCATTTGTTTCACAAATGCTGAATTGCAAAATAATGCACATACTTAAAGGGACACTGTACCCAAAATTTTTCTTTCGTGATTCAGATTGAGCATGAAATTTTAAGCAACTTTCTAATTTACTCCTATTATCAAATGTTCTTCATTCTCTTGGTATCTTTATTTGAAATGCAAGAATGTAAGTTTAGATGCCGGCCCATTTTTGGTGAACAACCTGGGTTGTCCTTGCTGATTGGTGGATAAATCCATCCACCAATAAAAAAGTGCTGTCCAGAGTACTGAAACAAAAAAACAGAATTTATGTTTACCTGATAAATTACTTTCTCCAACGGTGTGTCCGGTCCACGGCGTCATCCTTACTTGTGGGATATTCTCTTCCCCAACAGGAAATGGCAAAGAGCCCAGCAAAGCTGGTCACATGATCCCTCCTAGGCTCCGCCTACCCCAGTCATTCGACCGACGTTAAGGAGGAATATTTGCATAGGAGAAACCATATGGTACCGTGGTGACTGTAGTTAAAGAAAATAAATTATCAGACCTGATTAAAAAAACCAGGGCGGGCCGTGGACCGGACACACCGTTGGAGAAAGTAATTTATCAGGTAAACATAAATTCTGTTTTCTCCAACATAGGTGTGTCCGGTCCACGGCGTCATCCTTACTTGTGGGAACCAATACCAAAGCTTTAGGACACGGATGAAGGGAGGGAGCAAATCAGGTCACCTAAATGGAAGGCACCACGGCTTGCAAAACCTTTCTCCCAAAAATAGCCTCAGAAGAAGCAAAAGTATCAAACTTGTAAAATTTGGTAAAAGTGTGCAGTGAAGACCAAGTCGCTGCCCTACATATCTGATCAACAGAAGCCTCGTTCTTGAAGGCCCATGTGGAAGCCACAGCCCTAGTGGAATGAGCTGTGATTCTTTCGGGAGGCTGCCGTCCGGCAGTCTCGTAAGCCAATCTGATGATGCTTTTAATCCAAAAAGAGAGAGAGGTAGAAGTTGCTTTTTGACCTCTCCTTTTACCGGAATAAACAACAAACAAGGAAGATGTTTGTCTAAAATCCTTTGTAGCATCTAAATAGAATTTTAGAGCGCGAACAACATCCAAATTGTGCAACAATCGTTCCTTCTTTGAAACTGGTTTCGGACACAGAGAAGGTACGATAATCTCCTGGTTAATGTTTTTGTTAGAAACAACTTTTGGAAGAAAACCAGGTTTAGTACGTAAAACCACCTTATCTGCATGGAACACCAGATAAGGAGGAGAACACTGCAGAGCAGATAATTCTGAAACTCTTCTAGCAGAAGAAATTGCAACTAAAAACAAAACTTTCCAAGATAATAACTTAATATCAACGGAATGTAAGGGTTCAAACGGAACCCCCTGAAGAACTGAAAGAACCAAATTGAGACTCCAAGGAGGAGTCAAAGGTTTGTAAACAGGCTTAATTCTAACCAGAGCCTGAACAAAGGCTTGAACATCTGGCACAGCAGCCAGCTTTTTGTGAAGTAACACCGACAAGGCAGAAATCTGTCCCTTCAGGGAACTTGCAGATAATCCTTTTTCCAATCCTTCTTGAAGGAAGGATAGAATCCTAGGAATCTTAACCTTGTCCCAAGGGAATCCTTTAGATTCACACCAACAGATATATTTTTTCCAAATTTTGTGGTAAATCTTTCTAGTTACAGGCTTTCTGGCCTGAACCAGAGTATCGATAACAGAATCTGAGAACCCTCGCTTCGATAAAATCAAGCGTTCAATCTCCAAGCAGTCAGCTGGAGTGAAACCAGATTCGGATGTTCGAACGGACCCTGAACAAGAAGGTCTCGTCTCAAAGGTAGCTTCCAAGGTGGAGCCGATGACATATTCACCAGATCTGCATACCAAGTCCTGCGTGGCCACGCAGGAGCTATCAAGATCACCGACGCCCTCTCCTGATTGATCCTGGCTACCAGCCTGGGGATGAGAGGAAACGGCGGGAACACATAAGCTAGTTTGAAGGTCCAAGGTGCTACTAGTGCATCCACTAGAGCCGCCTTGGGATCCCTGGATCTGGACCCGTAGCAAGGAACTTTGAAGTTCTGACGAGAGGCCATCAGATCCATGTCTGGAATGCCCCACAGCTGAGTGACTTGGGCAAAGATTTCCGGATGGAGTTCCCACTCCCCCGGATGCAATGTCTGACGACTCAGAAAATCCGCTTCCCAATTTTCCACTCCTGGGATGTGGATAGCAGACAGGTGGCAGGAGTGAGACTCCGCCCATAGAATGATTTTGGTCACTTCTTCCATCGCTAGGGAACTCCTTGTTCCCCCCTGATGGTTGATGTACGCAACAGTTGTCATGTTGTCTGATTGAAACCGTATGAACTTGGCCCTCGCTAGCTGAGGCCAAGCCTTGAGAGCATTGAATATCGCTCTCAGTTCCAGAATATTTATCGGTAGAAGAGATTCTTCCCGAGACCAAAGACCCTGAGCTTTCAGGGATCCCCAGACCGCGCCCCAGCCCAACAGACTGGCGTCGGTCGTGACAATGACCCACTCTGGTCTGCGGAATGTCATCCCTTGTGACAGGTTGTCCAGGGACAGCCACCAACGGAGTGAGTCTCTGGTCCTCTGATTTACTTGTATCTTCGGAGACAAGTCTGTATAGTCCCCATTCCACTGATTGAGCATGCACAGTTGTAATGGTCTTAGATGAATGCGCGCAAAAGGAACTATGTCCATTGCCGCTACCATCAACCCGATCACTTCCATGCACTGAGCTATGGAAGGAAGAGGAACGGAATGAAGTATCCGACAAGAGTCTAGAAGTTTTGTTTTTCTGGCCTCTGTCAGAAAAATCCTCATTTCTAAGGAGTCTATTATTGTTCCCAAGAAGGGAACCCTTGTTGACGGAGATAGAGAACTCTTTTCCTCGTTCACTTTCCATCCGTGAGATCTGAGAAAGGCCAGGACAATGTCCGTGTGAGCCTTTGCTTGAGGAAGGGACGACGCTTGAATCAGAATGTCGTCCAAGTAAGGTACTACAGCAATGCCCCTTGGTCTTAGCACAGCTAGAAGGGACCCTAGTACCTTTGTGAAAATCCTTGGAGCAGTGGCTAATCCGAAAGGAAGCGCCACAAACTGGTAATGTTTGTCCAGGAATGCGAACCTTAGGAACCGATGATGTTCCTTGTGGATAGGAATATGTAGATACGCATCCTTTAAATCCACCGTGGTCATGAATTGACCTTCCTGGATGGAAGGAAGAATAGTTCGAATGGTTTCCATCTTGAACGATGGAACCTTGAGAAACTTGTTTAAGATCTTGAGATCTAAGATTGGTCTGAACGTTCCCTCTTTTTTGGGAACTATGAACAGATTGGAGTAGAACCCCATCCCTTGTTCTCTTAATGGAACAGGATGAATCACTCCCATTTTTAACAGGTCTTCTACACAATGTAAGAATGCCTGTCTTTTTATGTGGTCTGAAGACAACTGAGACCTGTGGAACCTCCCCCTTGGGGGAAGTCCCTTGAATTCCAGAAGATAACCTTGGGAGACTATTTCTAGCGCCCAAGGATCCAGAACATCTCTTGCCCAAGCCTGAGCGAAGAGAGAGAGTCTGCCCCCCACCAGATCCGGTCCCGGATCGGGGGCCAACATTTCATGCTGTCTTGGTAGCAGTGGCAGGTTTCTTGGCCTGCTTTCCCTTGTTCCAGCCTTGCATTGGTCTCCAAGCTGGCTTGGCTTGAGAAGTATTACCCTCTTGCTTAGAGGACGTAGCACCTTGGGCTGGTCCGTTTCTACGAAAGGGACGAAAATTAGGTTTATTTTTTGCCTTGAAAGGCCGATCCTGAGGAAGGGCGTGGCCCTTACCCCCAGTGATATCAGAGATAATCTCTTTCAAGTCAGGGCCAAACAGCGTTTTCCCCTTGAAAGGAATGTTAAGTAGCTTGTTCTTGGAAGACGCATCAGCCGACCAAGATTTCAACCAAAGCGCTCTGCGCGCCACAATAGCAAACCCAGAATTCTTAGCCGCTAACCTAGCCAATTGCAAAGTGGCGTCTAGGGTGAAAGAATTAGCCAATTTGTAACCAGAAACATGCGGCTGTAGCGACAGGGACAATGCATGAAATTGGTTGTAGAAGGTAACCTTGCTGAACAAACATCTTTTTAAGCAAACCTTCTAATTTTTTATCCATAGGATCTTTGAAAGCACAACTATCCTCTATGGGTATAGTGGTGCGTTTGTTTAAAGTGGAAACCGCTCCCTCGACCTTGGGGACTGTCTGCCATAAGTCCTTTCTGGGGTCGACCATAGGAAACAATTTTTTAAATATGGGGGGAGGGACGAAAGGAATACCGGGCCTTTCCCATTCTTTATTAACAATGTCCGCCACCCGCTTGGGTATAGGAAAAGCTTCTGGGAGCCCCGGCACCTCTAGGAACTTGTCCATTTTACATAGTTTCTCTGGGATGACCAACTTGTCACAATCATCCAGAGTGGATAATACCTCCTTAAGCAGAATGCGGAGATGTTCCAACTTAAATTTAAATGCAATCACATCAGGTTCAGCCTGTTGAGAAATATTCCCTGAATCAGTAATTTCTCCCTCAGACAAAACCTCCCTGGCCCCATCAGACTGGGTTAGGGGCCCTTCAGAAATATTATTATCAGCGTCGTCATGCTCTTCAGTATCTAAAACAGAGCAGCCGCGCTTACGCTGATAAGTGTTCATTTTGGCTAAAATGTTTTTGACAGAATTATCCATTACAGCCGTTAATTGTTGCATAGTAAGGAGTATTGGCGCGCTAGATGTACTA
The DNA here is from genome assembly GCF_027579735.1 of Bombina bombina. Lineage (NCBI taxonomy): Eukaryota > Metazoa > Chordata > Amphibia > Anura > Bombinatoridae > Bombina > Bombina bombina. The sequence continues at coordinate 1,550,138,013 of NC_069499.1, forward strand.
GGGGCCTCCTGAGTGGGCAAGACTCGTGTAGACGAAGGAGGGAATGATGCAGTACCATGCTTACTCCCCTCACTTGAGGAATCATCTTGGGCATCATTGTCATTATCACATAAATCACATTTATTTAAATGAATAGGAATTCTGGCTTCCCCACATTCAGAACACAGTCTATCTGGTAGTTCAGACATGTTAAACAGGCATAAACTTGATAACAAAGTACAAAAAACGTTTTAAAATAAAACCGTTACTGTCACTTTAAATTTTAAACTGAACACACTTTATTACTGCAATTGCGAAAAAACATGAAGGAATTGTTCAAAATTCACCAAATTTTCACCACAGTGTCTTAAAGCCTTAAAAGTATTGCACACCAAATTTGGAAGCTTTAACCCTTAAAATAACGGAACCGGAGCCGTTTTGAACTTTAACCCCTTTACAGTCCCTGGTATCTGCTTTGCTGAGACCCAACCAAGCCCAAAGGGGAATACGATACCAAATGACGCCTTCAGAAAGTCTTTTCTAAGTATCAGAGCTTCTCTCACATGCGACTGCATGCCATGCCTCTCAAAAACAAGTGCGCAACACCGGCGCGAAAATGAGGCTCTGCTTATGCTTTGGGAAAGCCCCTAAAGAATAAGGTGTCTGAAACAGTGCCTGCCGATATTATTATATCAAAATACCCAGATAAAATGATTCCTCAAGGCTAAATATGTGTTAATAATGAATCGATTTAGCCCAGAAAAAGTCTACAGTTTTAATAAGCCCTTGTGAAGCCCTTATTTACGATCGTAATAAACATGGCTTACCGGATCCCATAGGGAAAATGACAGCTTCCAGCATTACATCGTCTTGTTAGAATGTGTCATACCTCAAGCAGCAAGAGACTGCTCACTGTTCCCCCAACTGAAGTTAATTGCTCTCAACAGTCCTGTGTGGAACAGCCATGGATTTTAGTGACGGTTGCTAAAATCATTTTCCTCATACAAACAGAAATCTTCATCTCTTTTCTGTTTCTGAGTAAATAGTACATACCAGCACTATTTCAAAATAACAAACTCTTGATTGAATAATAAAAACTACAGTTAAACACTAAAAAACTCTAAGCCATCTCCGTGGAGATGTTGCCTGTACAACGGCAAAGAGAATGACTGGGGTAGGCGGAGCCTAGGAGGGATCATGTGACCAGCTTTGCTGGGCTCTTTGCCATTTCCTGTTGGGGAAGAGAATATCCCACAAGTAAGGATGACGCCGTGGACCGGACACACCTATGTTGGAGAAAAAAAGCTTAGATGCCTTCTTTTTCAAATAATGATAGCAAGAGAACGAAGAAAATTTGATAATAGGAGTAAATTAGAAAGTTGCTTAAAATTGCATGCTCTTTCTGAATTACAAAAGAAAAAAAATGGGTACAGTGTCCCTTTAATATATACAGTACCTCATGGTAACAAGCTTTCAACACAGAACCTCATGGTAACAAGCTTTCAACAAAAGATGCAAAGTGATTTTGATAATAGGAAAGTTTAGTTTTCACTTTCATTTATCTTAATGACATTTGAGAACATGAGGGTCACATTGGGACATATGTCATAAGAGGAGTGTTAAAGAGATTCTCAAAGGAAATTGATGGGCAAATGAAGGGTTTTCTTGGGAATTGAGGTAATCTTTACTAAAGTGATGTTTTTATGAAGATGGATGAGAGTAGACCAATGGTCTTTAGGAATTGAATGTGCTTTAACATGTTCTGGATTTGGTAGATTAAGGGGTAGGGTGCTCTATTTGACAAGCCCCTGGTGGAGTAATTTACCGGCGTGTAGAGAGGAAGCCCATCTGCTACACTGAGTCTGCTAATCTCTGTAGAAATTTTCTTACGATGCCCTGGCTGTGTAACTCCAATGGCAGTCAGGTCCTGAAAGACAAAATGAGAATTAAGTAAAGCGCATGCATGATTAAAAAGGAGGAGCTTGGGTTATAGTGAGAGATACAGCTGATCTCACCTCTGGGGTCATGCGGCTGATAGTTGCCAAGTCATAACCAGCAGACAAAAAATTTGCTGTGTATATTTCCAGATGGAATCCACGAAGCCAACAAAAAATTAGCTCAGCATCCTGTATAGGGAAAGACTCATCAATGAGAGATGGGAAAAAAAAAATCATAATTGAAGAGGGGCAGAAAGAACTGATGGGGAAGAAAGACCAAGAGCCTGATGATCAGAAATGTACCGGCATGGAGAGAAGAAAGGTAAAAGCTTCTTGGGATTTTTTTTGGATTATATTGTAAAGTATGTGTCTTTCCTTCATACCAGAGCCCTGTATGGGAAAATAAAAAGCTCACAAGCTACAATTCACCGTTCTAAAATTCCTTGAGGGACCTCACAGTACTTAGACAATCTCACCAGACCAGAGAGCATTAGATCTTCAGGCCCCAGGAGAGATAACGGACTGGGATGTGGGCAAGTGGAGGATTGTGGGAAAACAATAAAATATGTAAAAAGTGACACATGCCTTTCCTTGCAGATATTTTCCCGGGTCCTTCTCCACCCCTCGGACCGTAGGACGACTATTGATAGAGCCTACAAATTAAGGTTAAAAATCACATTTTAAAGTAGCGACTGCACAGACCTTAGACCAATCATATCACAAAACACAGAGGAAAGGTATGTGCCATACACAACAAGAAATAATGACATATTTAGCTGCTCACCTGTGAATATCTTGGGGTTGTGCAAATCTTCACAATCAGGGTGCAGAGTCTGTGCATGAACAAATGCAGATAAATGCACCATCACATGAATGCTAGAAAACCACACATAAAAAATATTCTGTTCTTTGTTACTTATGTGTTATAGTTGTTTTTTTTTGTAACACGCACATTTTTGTGCTGAGAAACTAACAATACAGCTGTGGGAGTTTTATTTAAAGGGATACTAAACACTAAATACATTTTATGCACCTCCCGCTAATTATGGGTGCTGGCATTTTGTAACCTAGGTTACACTGCATGAATCTGAAGGAGAGTTACTGCACACGTGCAAACACATCAGCACTAGAATGCAGTGAAAGACAAATTTCAACATTGCACAGGACTAGAGGGAGGCGGGGAATAATCTCAACACTATGCTTATAAAATGTATAAAGTGATAAATGTCCCTTTAAGAGCCAGTAAGATTGTATACCATGGACCAGTATGAACCAAACAGGCTCTGTTAGTTTCAGAAACAAAATAAAGAGATTTATCCTCTTTCTTGTAAGGTACAATATCACACAAAACAATATGCAGTAGCTTATACCTGGGCATGCTCTATAAGGAGAGCAGTGCTTGACCCATTGCCCTCACAGCTCTGCCCGCTGCCTGCACTGCGCACACTGCCAAGGCTGCCCTCGCTGCCAATGCTATGACGGTCACCAGCTATGGGGGGGGGGGGGGGAGAAAGAGAGGGAAAATTACAATGAATTCACCAGCACCCAACATCCACATTTTTAAAGTGCTGGCAAATGTCACCTTATCTCATAATGCCGCAACCTCTGTCTTCCAACTCACCTCCGGTATTTTCTGGGTTAAAGCCTACAGGTGTCCCAGGGACAGGATGCTGCTGGTTTGGAAGGTAGAGAGGGGGCTTTGCAGGACGCTGATGACCAGGAATGACAACATTACGGGACAGAGTGGAGCCTGCACAAAAACAACCAGAAGTCACTGCCGGGAGCTTCTCAAACAGAACTCCCAGAGCCAAAACACACTCAGGGTAGTGAGTGGTTTTCTTCTCTACAACAGTTAAATGACCTTTACTGCTCTACTCACCCAGCCTTTTACTGATGACCTCAACAATAGATGGAGGAAAGAAGCCCACGCGGTCGGTTCCTTTTTGAGGATCATGAATGTGGCCCTTCCATCGGCTGTCTGGATGCTGCTCTAACACCTGAGTAATGAGGAGCGAGGTTAGAGGGGGGTGCCAGAATAACAAACAGCGAGAACATCAAAGAAAGATGGTGTAGAAATAGCCAAATAATAAGAGATACTTCTCCTTTACTTCTAGTCTTTATGTCTCTACATAGCCTGGTGTATAATCTGCTCCTTGCACGTCCATATTGTGCTATGATTGTTATTTTGTCTGTTACATGCCCGTATCATGGTATGATTGTAATGTTATTTTATCTGTTACATGCCCGTATCATGGTATGATTGTAATGTTATTTTGTCTGTTACATGCCCGTATCATGGTATGATTGTAATGTTATTTTGTCTGTTTCATGCCCGTATCATGGTTTGATTGTAATGTTATTTTGTCTGTTAAATGCTGTATCATGGTATGATTGTAATGTTATTTTGTCTGTTAAATGCTGTATCATGGTATGATTGTAATGTTATTTTGTCTGTTACATGCCCGTATCATGGTATGATTGTAATGTTATTTTGTCTGTTACATGCCCGTATCATGGTATGGCTGTAATGTTATTTTGTCTGTTACATGCCCGTATCATGGTATGATTGTAATGTTATTTTGTCTGTTACATGCCCATATCATGGTATGATTGTAATGTTATTTTGTCTGTTACAGGTCAGTATCATGGTATGATTGTAATGTTATTTTATCTGTTACATGCCCGTATCATGGTATAATTGTAATGTTATTTTGTCTGTTACATGCCCGTATCATGGTATAATTGTAATGTTATTTTGTCTGTTACATGCCCGTATCATGGTATGATTGTAATGTTATTTTATCTGTTACATGCCCGTATCATGGTATGATTGTAATGTTATTTTATCTGTTACATGCCTGTATCATGGTATAATTGTAATGTTATTTTGTCTGTTACATGCCCGTATCATGGTATAATTGTAATGTTATTTTGTCTGTTACATGCCCGTATCATGGTATGATTGTAATGTTATTTTATCTGTTACATGCCCGTATCATGGTATGATTCTAATGTTATTTTGTCTGTTACATGCCCGTATCATGGTATGATTGTAATGTTATTTTATCTGTTACATGTCATATCATGGTATGATTGTAATGTTATTTTGTCTGTTACATGCTTGTATCATGGTATGGCTGTAATGTTATTTTGTCTGTTACATGCCCGTATCATGGTATGATTGTAATGTTATTTTGTCTGTTACATGCCCATATCATGGTATGATTGTAATGTTATTTTGTCTGTTACAGGTCAGTATCATGGTATGATTGTAATGTTATTTTATCTGTTACATGCCCGTATCATGGTATGATTGTAATGTTATTTTGTCTGTTACATGCCCGTATCATGGTATGATTGTAATGTTATTTTGTCTGTTACATGCCCGAATCATGGTATGGCTGTAATGTTATTTTGTCTGTTACATGCCCGTATCATGGTATGATTATAATATTATTTTGTCTGTTACATGCCCGTATCATGGTATGATTGTAATGTTATCTTGTCTGTTACATGCCCGTATCATGGTATGATTGTAATGTTATTTTGTCTGTTACATGCCCGTATCATGGTATGATTGTAATGTTATTTTGTCTGTTACAGGCCCGTATCATGGTATGATTGCAATGTTATTTTATCTGTTACAGGCCCGTATCATGGTATGATTGCAATGTTATTTTGTCTGTTACATGCCCGTATCATGGTATGGCTGTAATGTTATTTTGTCTGTTACAGGCCCGTATCATAGTATGATTGTAATGTTATTTTGTCTGTTACAGGCCCGTATCATGGTATGATTGTAATGTTATTTTGTCTGTTACATGCCCGTATCATGGTATGATTGTATTGTTATTTTGTCTGTTACATACTTGTATCATTGTATCACAGCAATGTTATTTTGTCTGTTACAGGTCAGTATCATGGTATGATTGTTATGTTATTTTGTCTGTTACAGGCCCATATCATGGTATGATTGTATTGTTATTTTGTCTGTTACATGTCCATATTATGGTAAGATTGTATTGTTATGCTGCCTCTTGAAAGACTGTAATATAATGCAACTTATTTTGTTATAATAATATAATCAGACAAAACGTAAATGGAAAAACGAAGATAACAAGAAGATAATTTAAGTGCTGTCACCGTTATCAAGTCTCCAGCTCGGATATTTAGGGCAGTTGGATCGTGAGCGTTCCAAAAATCTTTTAAGGCACGAACTTTCAGGATTCCAGAAGCCTCTGTGTGGTGAGAAACTGAATCAGGAACAGAGTTGTGTAGCGCAACCTGACCTACTACATTTTGTTCAAAATCATTCCTGCACTTCATAATTCCTCAGTTTATCAATCTGCTTAAATTTATAATACAAAAGTACAGCTCCCTGCTATTCTTCCATAAAAGTTCCTTCTAGTGTCTAACTACTCAGCACTGCATTTTCCCATTGTCAGCCCTATCCAAACTGCCCAGTGTCTGTAATTCTCGCTTTATTCTCTGGAAATCATTTACTAAAAAAATGGAGGTTAGAAGACAGAGTGAACGTCTCATCGCCCCTACCAGGCTTCCACTGAAAACTCACCATAACTTTTTCCTCAGTTTTTAATCTGGGAAGTTCTATGAACGCTTTCACTACTATTTCATAGAAACGTATATATATATGAAATGAATCAAAACCACCAAGTCTGCCTATATTTCCCTGACGCATAGACTTCATTCTTAGAATAGCATTATATATACCAGGCCTTACAACCATTTTGGAAGCCTTTTGTAAGAATCAACAACTTTTCTATAAAGTATTTCTTAATTATTATTAAACTTACTAGCCTCCAACATGAGATCATCACCCACCCCTTGATCTCTTGTGGCTCTTTGTAAAAAGTCTCAAGTTTAGAAGTTTTCTATCATATATACTCCATCACTTCTCTTATATAAACTATTCATATTAATGTTATGAAGTTCTTGTATGTTTTGTGTTTTAGACCAAGTACCATTTTAGTAGCCCTCCTGTGAGCATTTTTTTTTTTTTTTTTACATCCTTCTGGATATATGGTCTCCAGAACTGAACATAATATTCAAGATTAAGCTTAGCTCTTGATCTAAAGTGGCATACGAACATGCTGAACTGCTGTATTACTTAATAACTTCAAATAGGATGAAATAATAATTCCCAAGTCCATGTTGTTATTTTGTTGCTGTCAGTAAAAGCCATACTGTAGAGTCAAAACAGGCCCAAAATCTGAGCCCTGAAGCACACCACAAGTGACACACCCTCCTATACATGCAATTATCTACTCTACCTCACACATTGTTCACTAGTGATTATACCCGTCATCATGTCTAACCAGGAAATATTGCGTTTCTCTTTACTGGACCTTCCCAGGGCCTTCCTTCCCTCTTACACTGTAATTCCAGCAGACAAATAATGTCTTAACCTGTAGAGCCTTCTCCAAACCTCTTGGAAGAACTTCTGCCCCTCACTATGCCTCATGCCCCCTATCAGTTTCTCCCCATCATTACGTTTATTTACGGAGCCACAACCGTTACCTCTCAAAAGCTGCTTGATGTCAGTGCTTGCGTGCGTAGTGGTGAACTGGTTGACAATATCCAGAGCAGTCTGATTGTAAGTGTTTCGAATATTGACATCAATTCCATTCTGTGAATTGAAAGAAGATGTAGATAACATTACAAACAGGGTCAACCAAACCCTGCTATAATATAAATGGGTACAGTTGTGATGGGCTCCTTATATTACATTGTACCATAGTTTAGGATATCTATCTCATCCCCTAGTAGTTTTGCCCTCATTCCACCCCTCACCTCTATCAGCAGCTTTACCACCTCAGTTTTGCCACACAAAGCTGCTTCGTGAAGGGCAGTGCCCATCTTTGTCAGTCGGTTAATCTCAATGCCAGATTCCAGGAGCAACCTAAGAAAAATGCAATTAACACACCTACTGTATATGGGGGGTCCATGATAATGAGAGCTAAAAGCAGGCTCATGTGTCCATTACTTGTCACCTACCTGATGACTTCACGGTGCCCATTCTTGGCTGCTAAGTGCAGGGGGGTGATAAAATTGGGGTCAGTGGGGTCCTTGGAGATACCCTCCAAGAGTGATACACAAAGATGACTGTTCAATAGCAACTGCACCACCTGATGGTAAAGAGTGTAACATGCGATAAGAACAAAGAGATAGAAGAAGAGATAGAAGAAGAGAGCAGAGAGAGAGAGAGAGAGAGAGAGAGAGAGAGAGAGACAGAGACAGAGAGAGAGAAAGAAAGAGAGCGATAGAGCGAGCAGAGAGAAAGAAAGCAATAGAGAGAGAAGGAGAAAGAAAGAGCGAGAGAAAGAAAGAGCGAGAGAGAGAAAGAAAGAGCAAGAGAGAGAGAGAGAAAGAAAGAGCAAGAGAGAGAGAGAGAAAGAAAGAGCGAGAGAGAGAGAGAGAGAAAGAAAGAGCGAGAGAGAGTGAGAGAGAGAGAGAGAGAGTGTGAGAGAGAGAGAGAGAGTGTGAGAGAGAGAGAGAGAGAGAGAGCGAGAGAGAGCGCGAGAGAGAAAGAAAGAGCGAGAGAGAGCGCGAGAGAGAAAGAAAGAGCGAGAGAGAGAGAGAGAGAGAGAGAGAGAGAGAGAGAGAGAAAGAAAGAGCGAGAGCGCGAGAGAGAGAAAGAAAGAGCGAGAGCGCGAGAGAGAGAAAGAAAGAGCGAGAGAGCACAAGAGAGAAAGAGAGCACAAGAGAGAAAGAGAGCACAAGAGAGAAAGAGAGCACAAGAGAGAAAGAGAGCACAAGAGAGAAAGAGAGCACAAGAGAGAAAGAGAGCGAGAGCGCGAGACAGAGAGAGCGCGAGACAGAGAGAGCGCGAGACAGAGAGAGCGCGAGACAGAGAGAGCGCGAGACAGAGAGAGCGCGAGACAGAGAGAGCGCGAGACAGAGAGAGCGCAAGACAGAGAGAGCGCGAGACAGAGACACAAAATATACTAAAAGGCAGGAGAGAGTATAAACACAAGAGAAATATGTTAGCAACGGAAGAGAAAGATGAGAAGAGAGACAAAGAAAAGAGTCAAAAGAAACATTGAAAGCTCCACATCTGAAATAAATTAGATGTCCAGTTATGTTACCTTCACTCTCCCAAATTCGCATGCCAGATCCAGTGGGGTTTTCCTGGCCTTGTTGACATGACAGGGGTTTGACTGGTGCTGTAGGAGGGTCTCAGACTGAAGAGCAGCAGGTCAGGGAACCACAAGTGCATAAGATGAAAGCAGTGGGGGAATCACAAGTCATAAGGAGACAGTAAACTATTGTGCATATGAAAGAGCATTAAAGGGACATTAAACACTTTCAGATGGTAACTTCAAATAATAAATTGTATATATAAATATAAAAACAACTCTGCAATATACTTTCATTATTTATTTTGTCTCCTTTTCCTGTAATTCCAATCTGAAATTATGAACTTTTCAGTTCCTGTTAGAAATGGAAGTGCAGAACACTGTTATATTCCACAAAGCCATTGGCTGCACACTCTAGTGACCTATTTATAGCTGTCCCTAATTGGCCACAGCAGAGAAGGTAACCTAAGTTACAACATGGCAGCTCCCACTGATTTATAGACACTAAAACTTTATTTTGTCATTACTTAAGCAGCTAATGCAACTTTAACAAATACATCTACATGTTATTCTCAAACTAATCTTTTCTTTGATGTATCATTCTATCTAGTATTTATTTATTTATTGTTTAATGTCCATTTAATGAGAGCATAGTAACAGCACTAACTCTCCCATTTAACATCTTAACAATAACGTTGCATAAAAAAGTTTGAGCTACCTACATCTGAGAATAAAGATAACCACACCATGAGACACAGCATACTGCACCCCAAGTCACATACAAACTATCTACCACATATGTTAAAGGGACCATCTAGTCAAAAATAAACTTTCATGATTCAAATAGGGAATGTAATTGTCCAATTTACTTTTATCACCAATTTTGCTTTGTTCTCTTGGTATTCTTAGTTGAAAGCTAAACCTAGGAGGTTCATATGCTAATTTCTTAGACCTTTAAGGCCGCCTCTAATCTGACAGTTTTTCACCACTAGAAGGCTTTAGTTCATGTGTTTCATATAGATAAAATTGAGCTCATGCACGTGAATTTACCGTGGAGTGAGCACTGATTGGCTAAAATGCAAGTCTGTCAAAAGAAACTGAAATAAGGGGGCAGTTTGCTGAGGCTTAGATACAAGGTAATTACAGAGGTAAAACGTGTATTAGTATAACAGTGTTGGTTATGCAAAACTGGGGAATGGGTAATAAAAGGATTATTTATCTTTTTAAACAACAACAATTCAGGTGTTGACTGTCCCTTTAAGAGTGTTTTTTCTCTAAATATGCATAGTATACATCAGTAGTGCTTTGTACAAGGACACACACCTTGAATGTCCCTTAAGCTTTGTATATCTTATCTCTGCTGAGTGATCAAGTAATAAAATGTGTAGCATGTAGGATTGGGGGGGGGGACCTCCTACACTACAGAAATTAAAAATAAATAAATTCCCTAAACTGCCAGTAACTAAGATGGTGGTGACCAGTGGGGGGGGGGGGGGGGGAAGAGTGCTGTTTGGGAGGGATCAGGAGGTGGGAGGTGCCAGGAGGGAGGGCATTTTTGCAGATCCCACTTTTCAGGATATTTGACAAGTGCTGATTGGCTGTTACATACGCAGTTACTGTTTGCTGGCAGCAGATGGCGCTCCACCATAACTCCCCCATCTCCACTATCGTCTTTGCCTCCGCTTGGGGGTGGATGCCAGAGGATCTAGGATCAGCGCAGTGCCCCGCTGATCCTCTGGCATCCACCCATATTGAACCTCAGGAATGACATTTACAAGGGGGGCTTTGCCCTCCTTCAACCCACCAGATGGAGGCAAAAAAAATAGTGAAGATGTGGGAGTTACTGTTTGCTGGCAGCAAATGGCACTCCACTGTAACTGCATATGTAACAACCAATTAGCGCTTGTCAAATATCCTGCTGAGTGGGAGCTGCAAAAATGCCCTCCCTCCTGGCACATCCCACCCCCTTCCATCCATCTACTGAAGAACGCCAAGTGTGATCTGCAAAAATGCAGAGGGAGGGTAATCCCTACATTAGGGCAAATATTAACCTTCCAAGCTACCTGATAAACCCCTTCACTGCCAAAAGTGTCAGTGTGTGGTCTTCTAATTGCCAAAAAAACAATGCAAGTCTACTGTTTCTGAACAAAGGGGGACCCCAGAGAAACTTTTACAACCATTTCTCTTATGACTGCAGTAGTTGTGTGTAAATAATATCAGTTAGAAACCCAAAGTTTGAGAAAAAGTTAGATATTTATATGACAAAATAGTGTCATCAAATATACCATAATGGCCCTAGATCAATAGCTTGTGTTGTCTATTTTAAAAATATATATAGTTTTGAAATAAAAAAAAAACAAAAGCTCTATATACACACACATTATATATATATATATATATATATATATATATATATATATATATATATATATATACACATATATATATATATATATATATATATATATATATATATATATATATCAGAAATAAGGACGCACTCTCCGGGTCTTGCAGTATATTAAATTAATATACTGCAAGACCCGGAGAGTGCGTCCTTATTTCTGCTATATTGTTCACTTTTGATGCACCCCGGGCAAACTACAGATTTGTATAGTGTGTGCAGAGCTCTGAGACTTTATATATGTATATACAGGGGGAATACAAAAGTTGAAAAACACAAAAGTGTGGACATAGGCTTACCTGTGTACCTATGTATAAAGAATGTAGAATATACAATGTAATTGACTAAATGAAAGTACATTACAAAAAATTCTGATAATGTGTTAAGAATCCAGAGTCCACATTTAGTCCAGAATTAAACAGGTTGAAGTGCATTATCATTTTCATTTCAAAGGTTTTTCTTTCCATGGTGTTTTTGAAGTTGCCTCTGAGAATTTTGATTTTGAGGTTTTGGATGGAGTGTTCAGGTTGGGTGAAATGGTGACCAACAGGGGTGCAGTATTTTGTTTCACAGTGGTTTTTGATTGAGTGTCTGTGTAAGTTCATCCGAAGGTGCAGTTTTTGGCTTGTTTCTCCAATATAGCATCCCACTTCACATGCAGTGCAATGTATCATGTATACCACATTTGCAGATATACATGAATATGCCCCTTTAATGTTATAGGATTTATTATTGTGATTTGCTGTGCACACACAAATCACAATAATAAATCCTATAACATTAAAGGGGCATATTCATGTATATCTGCAAATGTGGTATACATGATGCATTGCACTGCATGTGAAGTGGGATGCTATATTGGAGAAACAAGCCAAAAACTGCACCTTCGGATGAACTTACACAGACACTCAATCAAAAACCACTGTGAAACAAAATACTGCACCCCTGTTGGTCACCATTTCACCCAACCTGAAAACTCCATCCAAAACCTCAAAATCAAAATTCTCAGAGGCAACTTAAAAAACACCATGGAAAGAAAAACCTTTGAAATGAAAATGATAATGCACTTCAACCTGTTTAATTCTGGACTAAATGTGGACTCTGGATTCTTAACACATTATCAGAATTTTTTGTAATGTACTTTCATTTAGTCAATTACATTGTATATTCCACATTCTTTATACATAGGTACACAGGTAAGCCTATGTCCACATATTTGTGTTTTTTAACTTTTGTATTCCCCCTGTATATACAATTTCACATCTTTATAGATATTGATTCAATGTTGATATATAACTTTATGTCAGTATATGCTCTATGTATAGCTATATATTTCCCCTGTCTGTTCTCCTACACTGGACACTGTCTGCCTGTTACCTAAGCCCCCCTCATGATTTTTACGACACCTCCTCCTCTCCCTGCACTTTCTGTCTTCTTAGCTATTCTGTGTTTTAAGATATAATGTGTAAATTCCATTGAATTGGTCAGTATTGCTTCAGACTTGATAAAGGAAGGAACTCTTCCAAAAGCTTGTCAACTTATAAATGTATAGTAAGTCCAATAAAAAGGTATCATTGCTCAATGCAATATGCTTGTTATTTTGATATCTAAATTTCTGGACTAACACAGCTACTCCAATCAACGTGTCATATACATATATATATATATATATATATATATATATATATATATATATATATATATATATATATATATATATATATACACATATATACATATATACATATATATATATATATATATATATATATATATATACACACATACACACACATACATACATACACACTAGGGTGTTTAATTTTTCCAAAGATGTGATTTTCATATGACTTTGCTTACGGCCCGAGTCTCAGTGATGTTTCAGATATATATGCCAAATTTCAAGAAGATTGGATAATATTTAGGGGTTGCACACATTGATCACTTTCATCACAAACTAGTGAAATTTCTAACATTGAAGTGCTTTACTTTTAGTTTTTATTTACCATCACAAGGAAATGAAAGAAACACTTTCGGATGCTGCTAAATCTACCAGTACTAAACTACAGGAAGTGTGGAGGAAAGCAAATATCCCTGTTAAGACGGAGGAGAATATCCGTGCTGGTATACAGAAGCTGTACAAAGAATACCAAAATATGGGTAAAGAGATATTGAGAAACACGGATAAAGCAAATGTGAAACGGCAGATTTGGAAAGGTGATCTCGTCGAGTTATTTGACATTTCCCGGAAAAATGTGATGGACATGAATAGCGTATTACAAGAAGATAAAGAATTTCTTAGGTCACAAAGAGAAGATCGTATGAGTTCGTCAATGAGTGGAGTAGACAAGGTTTTCGCCTCGAAAATAAGAGCTAAGTGTACAAAAGAAGAAAAAAAAGATTCATTTAAGAAAAAACATTACATTCAGGATCCCAGGGGCACTGCATCAAGCAACGTGGATGGCAAAGGCAATATATGCACTTAAAATTGTCCTCTTCACTAAACAGTTGAATATTCCTCAACGACAATTGGAAGGAATGAAACGGGTTGCACATTTTGTCAGCCTCATATATGTTCGCTTTTGGCATGAGGCAATTGTAAGTCGATGGGCTCCAAAGAGTGATTTGGATATGCTACGGCTTCTGAGCACTTACGCAGATGCAGGCGTCAAAAAATGTGCTCTCACAGTTGCTAAGAGACACCTTTGGTATCTGTCAGAAACAAACGTAGGACTGACTTTTTTGGACAACCGTATTACTCAGGCTGTTTAGGAAAATATGACTAAAAATTTAGAAACCAAACCTGCAAAAAAAAAAAGGAAGTGAAACGATTAGAGGGTAAAAACAGAATTTATGCTTACCTGATAAATTACTTTCTCCAACGGTGTGTCCGGTCCACGGCGTCATCCTTACTTGTGGGAATATCTCTTCCCCAACAGGAAATGGCAAAGAGTCCCAGCAAAGCTGGCCATATAGTCCCTCCTAGGCTCCGCCCACCCCAGTCATTCGACCGACGGACAGGAGGAAAAAATAGGAGAAACCATATGGTACCGTGGTGACTGTAGTTAGAGAAAATAATTCATCAGACCTGATTAAAAAACCAGGGCGGGCCGTGGACCGGACACACCGTTGGAGAAAGTAATTTATCAGGTAAGCATAAATTCTGTTTTCTCCAACATTGGTGTGTCCGGTCCACGGCGTCATCCTTACTTGTGGGAACCAATACCAAAGCTTTAGGACACGGATGAAGGGAGGGAGCAAATCAGGTTACCTAAACGGAAGGCACCACGGCTTGCAAAACCTTTCTCCCAAAAATAGCCTCCGAAGAAGCAAAAGTATCAAATTTGTAAAATTTGGCAAAAGTGTGCAGTGAAGACCAAGTCGCTGCCTTACATATCTGATCAACAGAATCCTCGTTCTTGAAGGCCCATGTGGAAGCCACAGCCCTAGTGGAGTGAGCTGTGATTCTTTCAGGAGGCTGCCGTCCGGCAGTCTCGTAAGCCAATCGGATGATGCTTTTAAGCCAAAAAGAAAGAGAGGTAGAAGTCGCTTTTTGGCCTCTCCTTTTACCAGAATAGACGACAAACAGAGAAGATGTTTGTCTGAAATCTTTTGTAGCTTCTAAATAGAATTTTAGAGCATGGACTACGTCCAAATTGTGTAACAAACGTTCCTTCTTTGAAACTGGATTCGGACACAAAGAAGGTACAACTATCTCCTGGTTAATATTTTTGTTAGAAACAACCTTTGGAAGAAAACCAGGCTTAGTACGCAAAACCACCTTATCTGCATGGAACACCAGATAGGGCGGAGAACACTGCAGAGCAGATAACTCTGAAACTCTTCTAGCAGAAGAAATAGCAACCAAAAACAAAACTTTCCAAGATAACAACTTAATATCTATGGAATGTAGAGGTTCAAACGGAACCCCTTGAAGAACTGAAAGAACTAGATTTAAACTCCAGGGAGGAGTCAAAGGTCTGTAAACAGGCTTGATCCTAACCAGAGCCTGAACAAATGCTTGAACATCTGGCACAGCTGCCAGTCGTTTGTGTAGTAAGACAGATAAAGCAGAAATCTGTCCCTTTAGAGAACTCGCAGATAATCCTTTATCCAAACCTTCTTGCAGAAAGGAAAGAATCTTAGGAATTTTTATCTTATTCCATGGGAATCCCTTGGATTCACACCAGCAGATATATCTTTTCCATATTTTATGGTAAATCTTTCTAGTTACCGGTTTTCTGGCTTGAACCAGAGTATCTATCACAGAATCTGAAAACCCACGCTTTGATAGAATCAAGCGTTCAATCTCCAAGCCGTCAGCTGGAGGGAGACCAGATTTGGATGTTCGAATGGACCCTGAACAAGAAGGTCCTGTCTCAAAGGTAGCTTCCATGGTGGAACCGATGACATATTCACCAGGTCTGCATACCAAGTCCTGCGTGGCCACGCAGGAGCTATCAAGATCACCGAGGCCCTCTCCTGTTTGATCCTGGCTACCAGCCTGGGAATGAGAGGAAACGGTGGAAACACATAAGCTAGGTTGAAGGTCCAAGGCGCTACTAGTGCATCCACTAGAGTCGCCTTGGGATCCCTGGATCTGGACCCGTAGCAAGGAACCTTGAAGTTCTGACGAGACGCCATCAGATCCATGTCTGGAATGCCCCATAATTGAGTCAACTGGGCAAAGATCTCCGGGTGGAGTTCCCACTCCCCCGGATGGAATGTCTGACGACTCAGATAATCCGCTTCCCAGTTTTCCACACCTGGGATGTGAATCGCAGATAGGTGGCAGGAGTGATCCTCCGCCCATTGTATTATTTTGGTCACTTCTTTCATCGCCAGGGAACTCCTTGTTCCCCCCTGATGATTGATATACGCAACAGTCGTTATGTTGTCTGATTGGAATCTTATGAATCTGGCCTTTGCAAGCTGAGGCCAAGCCCTGAGAGCATTGAATATCGCTCTTAGTTCCAGAATGTTTATCGGGAGAAGAGACTCTTCCCGAGACCATAGTCCCTGAGCTTTCAGGGATTCCCAGACCGCGCCCCAGCCAACTAGACTGGCGTCGGTCGTGGCGATGACCCACTCTGGTCTGCGGAAGCTCATTCCCTGGGATAGGTGGTCCAGGGTTAGCCACCAACGGAGTGAATCTCTGGTCTTCTGATCTACTTGAATCACTGGAGACAAGTCTGTATAGTCCCCATTCCACTGTTTCAGCATGCACAGTTGTAATGGTCTTAGATGAATTCGCGCAGAAGGAACTATGTCCATTGCTGCAACCATCAACCCTACTACTTCCATGCACTGAGCTATGGAAGGACGTGGAACAGAATGAAGAACTTGACAAGCGCTTAGAAGTTTTGACTTTCTGACATCTGTCAGAAAAATTCTCATTTCAAAGGAATCTATTATTGTTCCCAAGAAGGGAACTCTTGTTGACGGAGACAGAGAACTTTTTTCTATGTTAACCTTCCATCCGTGAGATCTGAGAAAGGCCAGAACGATGTCTGTATGAGCCTTTGCTTTTGAAAGGGATGACGCTTGTATTAGAATGTCGTCCAAGTATGGTACTACTGCAATGCCCCTCGGTCTTAGAACCGCTAGAAGGGACCCTAGTACCTTTGTGAAAATCCTTGGAGCAGTGGCTAATCCGAATGGGAGGGCCACAAACTGGTAATGTTTGTCCAGAAAGGCGAACCTTAGGAACTGATGATGTTCTTTGTGGATAGGAATATGTAGGTACGCATCCTTTAGATCCACGGTAGTCATAAATTGACCTTCTTGGATAGTGGGTAGAATCGTTCGAATGGTTTCCATTTTGAACGATGGCACCCTGAGAAATTTGTTTAGGATCTTTAAATCCAGAATTGGTCTGAAGGTTCCCTCTTTTTTGGGAACTACGAACAGATTTGAGTAAAATCCCATTCCTTGTTCCGTCATTGGAACTGGGTGTATCACTCCCATCTTTAACAGGTCTTCTACACAATGTAAGAACGCCTGTCTCTTTATTTGGTTTGAGGATAAGTGAGACATGTGGAACCTTCCTCTTGGGGGTAGTTCCTTGAATTCCAGAAGATAACCCTGAGAAACTATTTCTAGCGTCCAGGGACCCTGAACATCTCTTGCCCAAGCCTGAGCAAAGAGAGAGAGTCTGCCCCCCACTAGATCCGGTCCCGGATCGGGGGCTACTCCTTCATGCTGTTTTGTTAGCAGTAGCAGGCTTCTTGGCCTGCTTACCCTTGTTCCAGCCTTGCATCGGTTTCCAGGCTGGTTTGGACTGTGAGGCATTACCCTCTTGCTTAGAGGATGCAGAATTAGAGGCCGGTCTGTTCCTGAAATTACGAAAGGAACGAAAATTAGACTTATTCTTGGCTTTGAAAGGCCTATCTTGTGGGAGGGCGTGGACCTTTCCCCCAGTGATGTCTGAGATAATCTCTTTCAATTCTGGCCCAAAGAGAGTTTTACCCTTGAAGGGGATGTTAAGCAATTTTGTCTTGGATGATACATCCGCTGACCAAGACTTTAGCCAAAGCGCTCTGCGCGCCACGATTGCAAACCCTGAATTTTTCGCCGCTAATCTAGCTAATTGCAAAGCGGCATCTAAAATAAAAGAGTTAGCCAACTTAAGTGCGTGAACTCTGTCCATAACCTCCTCATATGGAGTCTCTCTACTAAGCGACTTTTCTAGTTCCTCGAACCAGAACCACGCTGCTGTAGTGACAGGAACAATGCACGAAATGGGTTGTAGAAGGTAACCTTGCTGTACAAAAATCTTTTTAAGCAAACCCTCCAATTTTTTATCCATAGGATCTTTGAAAGCACAATTATCCTCGATAGGAATAGTAGTGCGCTTGTTTAGAGTAGAAACTGCCCCCTCGACCTTAGGGACTGTCTGCCATAAGTCCTTTCTGGGGTCGACCATAGGAAATAATTTCTTAAATATAGGAGGGGGACAAAAGGTATGCCGGGCTTCTCCCACTCTTTATTCACTATGTCCGCCACCCGCTTGGGTATAGGAAAAGCGTCGGGGTGCACCGGAACCTCTAGGAACTTGTCCATCTTGCATAATTTTTCTGGAATGACCAAGTTGTCACAATCATCCAGAGTAGATAACACCTCCTTAAGCAGTGCGCGGAGATGTTCTAATTTAAATTTCACAACATCAGGTTCAGCCTGTTGAGAAATTTTTTCTGAATCTGAAATTTCCCCATCTGACAAAATGTCCCTCATGGCCCCTTCAGATTGGTGTGAGGGTATGACAGAGCAATTATCATCAGCGCCCTCCTGCTCTTCAGTGTTTAAAACAGAGCAATCGCGCTTTCTATGATATGCAGGCATTTTGGATAAAATATTTGCTATGGAGTTATCCATTACAGTCGTCAATTGTTGCATGGTAATAAGCATTGGCGCGCTAGAAGTACTAGGGGCCTCCTGCGTGGGCAAAACTGGTATAGACACAGAAGGAGATGATGTAGAACCATGTCTACTCCCTTCATCTGATGAATCTTCTTGGGCAACTTCATTATCTGTGACAGTACTGTCCTTACATTGTTTGGACGCTATGGCACAATTATCACACAATTTTGAAGGGGGAGACACATTGACTTTCATACATATAGAACATAGCTTATCTGAAGGCACAGACATGTTAAACAGGCTTAAACTTGTCAATAAAGCACAAAAACCGTTTTAAAGCAAAACCGTTACTGTCTCTTTAAATTTTAAACAGAGCACACTTTATTACTGAATATGTGAAAAAATATGAAGGAATTGTTCAAAAATTACCAACATTTCACCACAGTGTCTTAAAGCATTAAAAGTATTGCATACCAATTTTCAGAGCTTTAACCCTTAAAATAACGAAACCGGAGCCGGTTACAGATTTAACCCCTATACAGTCCCAGCTGCTGTGACTTTACCAAGCCCAGAGGGGAATACGATACCAAATGACGCCTTCTAGGAACTTTTCCAACTACTTTCAGGTCCTCACACATGCATCTGCATGTCTTGCTCTCAAAAACAACTGCGCAGTAATGGCGCGAAAATGAGGCTCAGCCTACAACTGGGAAGGCCCTTCCTGACAGGAAAAGGTGTCTAACATAGTGCCTGACGTTAAAAAACGTTCCCCAAGTTTATAAGTGTGAATTATCAGCATAAACATGTATAAAATGTCCAAATAAAGCAATCGATTTTGCCCATAAAAGTGTCTACCAGTTTTATAGCCCATATTAAGCCCTTTATTCTGTTTGAGACTAAGAAAATGGCTTACCGGTCCCCATGAGGGGAAATGACAGCCTTCCAGCATTACACAGTCTTGTTAGAAATATGGCTAGTCATACCTTAAGCAGAAAAGTCTGCTAACTGTTTCCCCCAACTGAAGTTACTTCATCTCAACAGTCCTATGTGGAAACAGCAACCGATTTTAGTTACTGTCTGCTAAAATCATCTTCCTCTCACAAACAGAAATCTTCATCTTTTTCCGTTTCAGAGTAAATAGTACATACCAGCACTATTTTAAAATAACAAACTCTTGATAGTAGAATAAAAAAACTACAACTAAACACCACATACTCTTAACCATCTCCGTGGAGATGTTGCCTGTGCAACGGCAAAGAGAATGACTGGGGTGGGCGGAGCCTAGGAGGGACTATATGGCCAGCTTTGCTGGGACTCTTTGCCATTTCCTGTTGGGGAAGAGATATTCCCACAAGTAAGGATGACGCCGTGGACCGGGACACACCAATGTTGGAGAAAACATGGTTTTTGAAGGAAAAGACCGGAGCCATTTTGTTACTAATAAAACAAAGGCGTTCTTTGAATTGTTTGGGATCCACGACTTGACAGAATACTGCAGTGATTCTCCAAGAAGCCATGTGAACGCTCTTAAGGTTGTCAATGATACCGTAGAAAGAGGAATTGCTCTGATAAAAAACATAATTTATGCTTACCTGATAAATTCCTTTCTTCTGTTGTGTGATCAGTCCACGGGTCATCATTACTTCTGGGATATTATCTGCTCCCCTACAGGAAGTGCAAGAGGATTCACCCAGCAGAGTTGCTATATAGCTCCTCCCCTCTACGTCACCTCCAGTCATTCGACCAAAGACCAACGAGAAAGGAGAAACCAAGGGTGTAGTGGTGACTGAATTATAATTTAAAAAATATGTACCTGCCTTAAAAAAACAGGGCGGGCCGTGGACTGATCACACAACAGAAGAAAGGAATTTATCAGGTAAGCATAAATTATGTTTTCTTCTGTTATGTGTGATCAGTCCACGGGTCATCATTACTTCTGGGATACCAATACCAAAGCAAAAGTACACGGATGACGGGAGGGATAGGCAGGCTCATTATACAGAAGGAACCACTGCCTGAAGAACCTTTCTCCCAAAAATAGCCTCCGAAGAAGCAAAAGTGTCAAATTTGTAAAATTTGGAAAAAGTATGAAGCGAAGACCAAGTTGCAGCCTTGCAAATCTGTTCAACAGAGGCCTCATTCTTAAAGGCCCAAGTGGAAGCCACAGCTCTAGTGGAATGAGCTGTAATTCTTTCAGGAGGCTGCTGTCCAGCAGTCTCATAGGCTAAACGTATTATGCTACGAAGCCAAAAAGAGAGAGAGGTAGCAGAAGCTTTTTGACCTCTCCTCTGTCCAGAATAAACGACAAACAGGGAAGAAGTTTGGCGAAAATCTTTAGTTGCCTGCAAGTAGAACTTGAGGGCACGAACTACATCCAGATTGTGTAGAAGACGTTCCTTCTTTGAAGAAGGATTTGGACACAAGGATGGAACAACAATCTCTTGATTGATATTCCTGTTAGTGACTACCTTAGGTAAGAACCCAGGTTTAGTACGCAGAACTACCTTGTCTGAGTGAAAGATCAGATAAGGAGAATCACAATGTAGGGCTGATAACTCAGAGACTCTTCGAGCCGAGGAAATAGCCATTAAAAATAGAACTTTCCAAGATAACAATTTTATATCAATGGAATGAAGGGGTTCAAACGGAACACCCTGTAAAACGTTAAGAACTAAGTTTAAACTCCATGGCGGAGCAACAGTTTTAAACACAGGCTTGATCCTAGCTAAAGCCTGACAAAAGGCCTGGATGTCTGAATTTTCTGACAGACGCCTGTGTAACAAGATGGACAGAGCTGAGATCTGTCCCTTTAATGAGCTAGCCGATAAACCCTTTTCTAAACCTTCTTGTAGAAAAGACAATATCCTAGGAATCCTAACCTTACTCCAGGAGTAATCTTTGGATTCACACCAGTATAGGTATTTACGCCATATTTTATGGTAAATCTTTCTGGTAACAGGCTTCCTAGCCTGTATCAGGGTATCAATAACCGACTCAGAAAAACCACGTTTTGATAAAATCAAGCGTTCAATTTCCAAGCAGTCAGCTTCAGAGAAGTTAGACTTTGATGTTTGAATGGACCCTGAATCAGAAGGTCCTGTCTTAGAGGTAGAGACCAAGGCGGACAGGATGACATGTCCACTAGATCTGCATACCAAGTCCTGCGCGGCCATGCAGGCGCTATTAGAATCACTGATGCTCTCTCCTGTTTGATTTTGGCAATCAATCGAGGAAGCAGTGGGAAGGGTGGAAACACATAAGCCATCCTGAAGTTCCAAGGTGCTGTCAAAGCATCTATCAGAACCGCTCCCGGATCCCTGGATCTGGATCCGTAGCGAGGAAGTTTGGCGTTCTGGCGAGACGCCATGAGATCTATCTCTGGTTTGCCCCAACGTTGAAGTATTTGGGCAAAGACCTCCGGATGAAGTTCCCACTCCCCCGGATGAAGAGTCTGGCGACTCAAGAAATCCGCCTCCCAGTTCTCCACTCCCGGGATGTGGATTGCTGACAGGTGGCAAGAGTGAGACTCTGCCCAGCGAATTATCTTTGATACTTCTATCATTGCTAGGGAGCTTCTTGTCCCTCCTTGATGGTTGATGTAAGCTACAGTCGTGATGTTGTCCGACTGAAACCTGATGAACCCCCGAGTCTTTAACTGGGGCCAAGCTAGAAGGGCATTGAGAACTGCTCTCAATTCCAGAATGTTTATTGGCAGGAGACTTTCCTCCTGACTCCATTGTCCCTGAGCCTTCAGAGAATTCCAGACAGCGCCCCAACCTAGAAGGCTGGCGTCTGTTGTTACAATTGTCCAGTCCGGCCTGCTGAACGGCATCCCCCTGGACAGATGTGGCCGAGAAAGCCACCATAGAAGAGAGTTTCTGGTCTCTTGATCCAGATTCAGAGTGGGGGACAAATCTGAGTAATCCCCATTCCACTGACTCAGCATGCACAATTGCAGCGGTCTGAGATGTAGGCGTGCAAAGGGAACTATGTCCATTGCTGCTACCATTAAGCCGATCACCTCCATGCATTGAGCTACTGACGGGAGTTGAATGGAATGAAGGACACGGCATGCATTTAGAAGCTTTGTTAATCTGTCTTCTGTCAGATAAATCTTCATTTCTACAGAATCTATAAGAGTCCCCAAGAATGGAACTCTCGTGAGAGGAAAGAGAGAACTCTTCTTTTCGTTCACTTTCCATCCATGCGACCTTAGAAATGCCAGAACTAACTCTGTATGAGACTTGGCAGTTTGAAAGCTTGAAGCTTGTATCAGAATGTCGTCTAGGTACGGAGCTACCGAAATTCCTCGCGGTCTTAGTACCGCCAGAAGGGCACCCAGAACCTTTGTAAAGATTCTTGGAGCCGTAGCCAATCCGAATGGAAGGGCTACAAACTGGTAATGCCTGTTTAAGAAGGCAAACCTTAGATACCGGTAATGATCCTTGTGAATCGGTATGTGAAGGTAAGCATCCTTTAAATCCACTGTGGTCATGTACTGACCCTCTTGGATCATGGGTAAGATTGTCCGAATAGTTTCCATCTTGAACGATGGAACTCTTAGGAATTTGTTTAGGATCTTTAAATCCAAGATTGGCCTGAAAGTTCCCTCTTTTTTGGGAACCACAAACAGGTTTGAGTAAAACCCTTGTCCTTGTTCCGACCGCGGAACCGGATGGATCACTCCCATTAATAATAGATCTTTTACACAGCGTAGAAACGCGTCCTTCTTTATTTGGTTTGTTGACAACCTTGACAGATGAAATCTCCCTCTTGGGGGAGAGAATTTGAAGTCTAGAAGGTATCCCTGAGATATGATCTCTAGCGCCCAGGGATCCTGGACATCTCTTGCCCAAGCCTGGGCGAAGAGAGAGAGTCTGCCCCCCACTAGATCCGGTCCCGGATCGGGGGCCCTCGGTTCATGCTGTCTTTGGGGCAGCAGCAGGTTTACTGGTCTGCTTGCCCTTGTTCCAGGACTGGTTAGGCTTCCAGCCTTGTCTGTAACGAGCAACAGCTCCTCCCTGTTTTGGTGCAGTGGAAGTTGGCGCTGCTCCTGCTTTGAAATTCCGAAAGGGACGAAAATTAGACTGTCTAGCCTTAGCTTTGGCTTTGTCTTGAGGTAGAGCGTGGCCCTTACCTCCTGTAATGTCAGCAATAATTTCTTTCAAACCGGGCCCAAATAAAGTTTGCCCCTTGAAAGGTATATTAAGTAATTTGGACTTAGAAGTTACATCAGCCGACCAGGATTTTAGCCACAGCGCCCTGCGTGCCTGAATGGCGAATCCTGAATTCTTAGCCGTAAGTTTGGTTAAATGTACTACGGCCTCCGAAATGAATGAATTAGCTAGTTTAAGGACTCTAAGCCTGTCCGTAATGTCGTCCAGCGTAGCTGAACTAAGGTTCTCTTCCAGAGACTCAATCCAAAATGCTGCCGCAGCCGTGATCGGCGCGATGCATGCAAGGGGTTGTAATATAAAACCTTGTTGAACAAACATTTTCTTAAGGTAACCCTCTAATTTTTTATCCATAGGATCTGAAAAGGCACAGCTATCCTCCACCGGGATAGTGGTACGCTTAGCTAAAGTAGAAACTGCTCCCTCCACCTTAGGGACCGTTTGCCATAAGTCCCGTGTGGTGGCGTCTATTGGAAACATCTTTCTAAATATTGGAGGGGGTGAGAACGGCACACCGGGTCTATCCCACTCCTTAGTAACAATTTCAGTTAATCTCTTAGGTATAGGAAAAACGTCAGTACTCGCCGGTACCGCAAAGTATTTATCCAACCTACACATTTTCTCTGGTATTGCAACAGCGTTACAATCGTTGAGAGCTGCTAAGACCTCCCCTAGTAATACACGGAGGTTTTCCAATTTAAATTTAAAATTTGAAATATCTGAATCCAATCTGTTTGGATCAGAACCGTCACCCACAGAATGAAGCTCTCCGTCCTCATGCTCTGCCAGCTGTGACGCAGTATCAGACATGGCCCTAGAATTATCAGCGCACTCTGTTCTCACCCCAGAGTGATCACGCTTGCCTCTTAGTTCTGGTAATTTAGCCAAAACTTCGGTCATAACAGTAGCCATATCTTGTAATGTTATCTGTAATGGCTGCCCAGATGTACTAGGCGCCATAATATCACGCACCTCCCGGGCGGGAGATGCAGGTACTGACACGTGAGGCGAGTTAGTCGGCATAACTCTCCCCTCGCTATTTGGTGAAATTTGTTCAATTTGTACAGATTGGCTTTTATTTAAGGTAGCATCAATACAGTTAGTACATAAATTTCTATTGGGCTCCACCTTGGCATTGGAACAAATGACACAGGTGTCTTCCTCTGAATCAGACATGTTTAACACACTGGCAATAAACATGCAACTCGGTTACAATTTTATTTAATAAAAACGTACTGTGCCTCAAGAAGCACTAAACGATTAAATGACAGTTGAAATAATGAACTGAAAAACAGTTATAGCATCACTCTTAACAAACAACACAACTTTTTAGCAAAGGTTTGTTCCCATTAGTAAAATAACACTAATTAAATTTTAAACATAAAAATTACAGAGCAACGTTTTAAATCACAGTCACTATATAAGTCTCACAGCTCTGCTGAGAGAATCTACTTCCCTTCAAAGAAGTTTGAAGACCCCTGAGTTCTGATAGAGATGAACCGGATCATGCAGAAAAACTGACTGGAAATTTTTGATGCGTAGCAAAGAGCGCCAAAAACGGCCCCTCCCTCTCACACACAGCAGTGAGAGAGAAACGAAACTGTCATAATTAACACAAGCAAACTGCCAAGTGGAAAATAATGCCCAAATACTTATTCACTCAGTACCTCATTAATGCAAACGATTCTACATTCCAGCAAAAACGTTTAACATGAAAAATACCTAATAAAAGGTTTAATGTACTTTTACAGAGTAATTCCGGTGAAATACCATCCCCAGAATACTAAAGTGTAGAGTATACATACATGTTCATTATAACGGTATGGCAGGATTTTTTCATCAATTCCATTCAGAAAATAAAAACTGCTACATACCTCAATGCAGATTCAACTGCCCGCTGTCCCCTGATCTGAAGTTTTTACCTCCCTCAGATGGCCGAGAAACAGCAATATGATCTTAACTACTCCGGTTAAAATCATAAGAAAAACTCTGGTAGATTCTTCTTCAAACTCTGCCAGAGGGGTAATAACACGCTCCGGTGCTATTGTAAAATAACAAACTTTTGATTGAAGTTCTAAAAACTAAGAATAATCACCATAGTCCTCTCACACCTCCTATCTAGTCTTTGGGTGCAAGAGAATGACTGGAGGTGACGTAGAGGGGAGGAGCTATATAGCAACTCTGCTGGGTGAATCCTCTTGCACTTCCTGTAGAGGAGCAGATAATATCCCAGAAGTAATGATGACCCGTGGACTGATCACACATAACAGAAGAAAAGTCTTCTTGAAATTTAGCATATATATCTTTTACATTACTGAGACTCGGGGCATCATATTAATATAGGTGTTACTTACAATATTTAAGATGCACTACGGGCATTTGTTCAGGCAATAGCTCTGGTTTTCATACAATTCGCTATATACAATCCCTTACCCCACTACTTTGCTAATCAGTTAAAATGATCAATAAACCGTACTGATTCAGGGTATTTAATCTGACAGTTAAGGTTCTTATGCTATTGATAAGAGTTTATGTGGCTTATTAACAATGATATACAGATACCAATACGGTAATAATAGAGGTATATACGCAAGGTAATAATAGGTAATTTAGGTACCTGCATAGCTCTGTACCGTCCTAAGAACACACAATACCACTTAATAATTAAGACCTAACTACACGGGTTATGTGAACCTTTCTGAACCAGTTTAGGTATTTGACATTTCTATATTTTTCTTAGCTTATTTGCACTATATCTGATCGCTATTGACCCTTTAGGACTTTGTCCTTTCATTATTTTGCTACTGAGGGGAGCGAGTGTTAAATTTGCAAGTGTGTTTGTTCGCAACACGCTATTTGTTGTTTTTATATTTTTCTTCCTTTTCTTTATGTTAGATTACTGATGACACTGTCATCCCATGTACATACATACACTTATGGTACTAGGTTTAGAATATTTTTAACCCATGTGGAAACTTTTGACTCTTTATGGCATAAATGTGCAAGTGCTGATAGAAGCTCGCTAATTGAAACCCTCCAAGTTTCACGTATATGATAAGTACTGGTCACAGTGTAACATTGGTCAGTTAAGATTTAGAGCTGACACAAGATACACATCCTAAGTGTTTTTCCTTTTGGAATTAATTACAACACTAATGCTACATATGTTACCAGATCAGGATACTACGTGTGTACCACAAGAATCTCCAATCTCCTTGTTTTAATTTGTACTGTCAAATAAAAAATTATATTATACTAATAAAAGTTATATTTTAAATATGCTATGAGTCCTCCAAGCTCCTTCCCTATGATATAAATGTCCTGACTCTTAACATAAGTGTGCTATATGATACCTCTTTCCTTTCTCTATAGTTTTTGTGATAGGCACTGCCCTACAGTGATACATAGGTTTACCCTGCTGGGACCCCCTGTTCTGAGAGTCTAGCCTTTCCTCCATTATAGGGGAGTTATTATATATATATATATATATATATATATATATATATATATATATATATATATATATATATATATATATATATATATATATATATATATATATATATATATATATATATATATATATATATATATATATATATATAATTAATCACTGGATGTTACCCAAGGCTGGCAGCCGTAAATCCTGGGATATCCAAAAAAGCAGGCAGACAAAGGATTTCCTCAATCGCCTTTATTCAGCAAGCAAAGGCTAATTTCCAAACGTTTCGGCTCTCGCAGGAGCCTTTCTCAATGGAAGCCAAACAGACATACAGTGAACACCCAAGACCCTCCCCCTATATACCAGCATGACCTAGTATGTACCAATCAGAAAGCAGCAACTACGCATCTCAATCTTATAGGTAACAACTGTGCACCATGCTTTCAGAATGGGCGATTGCCGATGACATCATCAACCCGCATCAGCCTGAGCATACATAAACACTGCCAGTTGTCATAGAGACAGACGCAGCAAACATACGCACAGCTGTTACACTAACAGCAGAAGGAGCATGTAAACGTACAGCCACTGTCAGAGTGATATTACACCATAAATGCAAAAAAAAAACACCCAAATTAAGTGACTAAACATATATAAATATACACTATCATAAACCTAAAAAGAATATCAGAAGCACAACATCGCACAACACTTAGTAGTGAATAAAACTACAGAATCTGGGTTACGCTCTATACCCATACGGTATCAGGGTAACTCCAGAGGAACATGTAGTGAAAGCATTCATATGTAAGTTAACCTAGACACATTTATCAGGAAGAAGGGTGCAGAGCGCCCCAGGGTCATGCCAAATAGAATGAATGAAATGAAAGAGATTACTCCTAAACATGTCAGGTTAGGCCCTATAACAGCAGCCAAAGTCTATGTTAGTGTTTAGACCACGGGGGGGTAACCGTGTCCAGATTGAATATCCACTGAGCTTCCATTTGCAATAACGTTCGTGCCCTATTGCCTCCACGTCTTGGACAAGGTACATGATCTATAAGCATGGTTTGCAAGGCGGAGATAGGGTGGCCTGCAGTCAGAAAGTGACGGGCTACCAGCTGTTCTGAATGTCCTTTATCCAAAACCTGACATATGGCTGTCTTGTGATTGGCCAGCCGTTCCCTGAATGTAGTCACAGTCTTACCTATTTAATACGGGGAGCATGGGCAAATAGTAGCATACACAACAAAGTCTGAAGTGCAGGTTAATCTGTGTTTAATAGAGAATCTCCTCTTAGTGTGTGGGTGGCGAAAAGTATTGCCAGTAATAAGGCTATTGCAAGTCACACAATTTCCATAGTGAAAGCATCCAGGTTTGCCCTTAGGCAGCCACATTTGCTTCTCATAGCAGTGCGTGGGGTCGTTTAAGACCAAATGATCCCTCAAGTTGCGAGCCCTCTTGTATACCATTCGTGGGGCTGGAGAGTCCATGAAAGTAAGGCTTGTATCCTTCGAGATCACCATCCAATTTTTCTTAATAGTATTCGCCACAGGTTTTGATACTGGTGTAGGTGGTCAGAAAGTTTAACTGATGCAACGTTTGTTCAGGTGTTTACCTGGTTGTTAGTGTCTCTTGTGTCCACTCTCTGGCCGTGAGGCATTGTTGTTCAATCAAAGACATTGGGTACCCCCTCTGTAGGAATCTTTGAGCCATCTCACTTAACTGCATGTTTTTACCGGAGTCGTCAGTATTGTTGCTGACGACCCACAGAAGCTATGAGGAACTGACCCCATCTTTTTGAAATTTAGGATGAAAGCTAGTGTAACGAAGAGTAGAATTCATATCAGTAGCTTTCTGAAATAGTGTGGTGTGTAGTCCGTACCCCTGCTGGGTTTGAACCTTAAAAATTTCTAGATCTAGAAAATGGACTTTATCTGTGCTGTGTTCCATTTTAAATCTAATAGTGGATTCAAGGCTGTTGAGGACATCGGTCAGAAAAACACTACTTGATAATGCACACTATACTAGACCACCTATAGAATTTTTGTTACAACTTATGGAATTCTGTCTGGAAAATATTTTTTTTCATTTTGAAAATGACTATTTTCTACAATCCATGGCCCCATCATATGCCAACATCTACATGGCAATGTATGAACAACAAAACATACTATCCAGACAGGATTCCATAAAATTCTACCGTCGCTACATAGACAACGTCTTCCTTATTTGGAACGGCTCCTCTGAGGCCCTGGTGGAATGGACCGATGTCCTTTAACAGCCTTGAATCCACTATTAGATTTAAAATGGAACACAGCACAGATAAAGTCAATTTTCTAGATCTAAAAATGTTTAAGGATCAAACCCAGCAGGGGTACGGATTACACACCACACTATTTCAGAAAGCTACTGATATGAATTCTACTCTTCGTTACACTAGCTTTCATCCTAAATTTCAAAAAGATGGGGTCAGTTCCTCATAGCTCCTGCGGGTCGTCCGCAACAATACTGACGACTCCCGTAAAAACATGCAATTAAGTGAAATGGCTCAAAGATTCCTACAGAGGGGGTACCCAATGTCTTTAATTGAACAACAATGCCTCACGGCCAGAGAGTGGACACAAGAGACACTAACAACCAGGAAAACACCTGAACAAACGTCACATCGGTTAAACTTTCTGACCACCTACACCCCAGTATCAAAATCTGTGGTGAATACCATTAAAAAAAAAATTGGATGGTGATCTCGAAGGATACAAGCCTTCCTTTCATGGACTCTCCAGCCCCACGAATGGTATACAAGAGGGCTAGTAACTTGAGGGATCTTTTGGTCTTAAATGACCCCACGCACTGCTATGAGAAGCAAATGTGGCTGCCTAAGGGCAAACCTAGATGTTTTCGCTGTGGAAATTGTGTGACTTGCAATAGCCTTATTACTGGCAATACTTTTCGCCACCCACACACTAACAGGAGATTCTCTATTAAACACAGATTAACCTGCACTTCAGACTTTGTTGTGTATGCTATTATTTGCCCGTGCTCCCTGTATTACTTAGGTAAGACTGTGACTACATTCAGGAAACGGCTGGCCAATCACAAGATAGCCATATGTCAGGTTTTGGATAAAGGACATTCAGAACAGCCGGTAGCCCGTCACTTTCCGACTGCAGGCCACCCTATCTCCTCCTTGCGAACCAGGCTTATAGATCATGTACCTTGTCCAAGACGTGGAGGCAATAGGACACTGACGTTATTGCGAACGGAAGCTCGGTGGATATTCAATCTGGACACGGTTACCCCCTGTGATCTAAACGCTAACATGGACTTTGGCTGCTGTTATAGAGCCTAACCTGACATGTTTGGGAGTCATCTCTTTCATTTCATTCATTCTATTTGTCATGACCCTGGGGCGCTCTGTTTGCTGCGCCTGTCTCTATGACAACCGGCAGTGTCTATGTATGCTCAGGCTGATGCGGTTTGATGATGTCATCCGCAATCGCCCATGCTGAAAGCATGGTGCACAGGTGTTACCTATAAGATTGAGATGCGTAGTTGCTGCTTTCTGATTGGTACACACTAGGTCATGCTGGTATATAGGGGAGGGTCTTGGGTGTTCACTGTATGTCTGTTTGGCTTCCATTGATAAAGGCTCCTGCGAGAGCCGAAACGTTTGGAAATTAGCCTTTCCTTGCTGAATAAAGGCGATTGAGGAAATCCTTTGTCTGCCTGCTTTTTTGGATATCCCAGGATTTACGGCTGACAGCCGTGGGTAACATCCAGTGATCGTGTATACATATTTCCTGCGAAGCACCAGGTAATTGAACTGTTGAAGTGTGCCGTGTCCGTGTATGTATGTATGTATGTATGTATGTATGTATGTATGTATGTATGTATGTATGTATGTATGTATGTATGTATATATATATATATATATATATATATATATATATATATATATATATATATATATATATATATATATATATACACACACACACACACACATACATATATAAAGATTCATAAATAAACACACATACACATCTGCACATATACATACACACACATATATGAACACACACATATACACATATGAACATAGGCTTAACAGTGCCACTCACCACGTCATAGTGCCCATACTGTGCTGCCAGGTGCAGGGGTATCTGTCCATCATGTGATGCAGCATTGACGCTGGCAGCAGCTCGCAGCAAGAGGTGCACAGGTTCCGGCTTCCCCTGCCAAGCAGCGTAATGCAAAGGCCGCATCCCTGAATTGTAAAGAGAACATATTTCACTAGCTGCAGAGCCATCTTCCCTTCCTCCCCTATCCTAGAAAACACCTGTAATCTCAGCTCAAAAGGTTACTCCCCCCCCCTTCCTTACTAAAGAGGATGCCCACATCACCTTCTCAAGAGGGAATCTATCTGTACTGTGTAGAATGATGCGCAACTCCCTTGTCACCGATATTCATCTCCACTACTACCAAAAACAGTGCATGTAACCTATGGGGAAGGTCTACCATCACTACCCACAGTGACAAGCTACCTTGCCCACAAAGAGCACCCACAGACCTACCTCTGCTTCTTCCAAAGAGAGCCCCCCTCTCGCATGTCTGAGGCCTAAATCTCCTACCCAAAATGAAATCCCAAAAAATCGCTATGCCCCAAGAAGACACCCACCTTACATTTTCCTTCACAATAATGCATCAATCTCCCTTGCCAAACTGAGCTCTATTGCCTAAGAGGGACTTTGCCTCTCCACATCACTATCAACAATGCCCAGCTAACTTACCATTGCCATCTTTAACATCCACAGATGCTTGCGTTTCTAAAAGAAGAAGGAGCAGATCACAGCTGCCACTGAGTGCCGCATGGTGCAAAGCTGAAAACCTGCAGAACAGAAAGCATCACATTAGATTAGGGCGATGGTCAGAAGAAATGTTCTTGCTACAATGCAGAAATGGTTAAAGGGAGAGAAAACCTGAAATGTTTCTTTCATGATTTAGGTAGAACATACAATTTTAAACAACTTTCCAATTTTTATCAAATTGTCTTTATTCTCTTGATATCATTTGTTGAAGGAGCAGCAATGCACTACTGGTTTCTAATGGAACACATGGGCGAGCCAATGACAATTGGTATATATATCCAGCCACCAATCAGCAGCTAGAACCTAGGTTCTTTGCTAATTCGAAACATTTCTAGATAAACCTTTCAGCAAAGGATTAAAAGAGAAGGAAGCTAATTAAATAATAAATTGGAAAATTGTTTAAAATTGTATGTTCTGTCTAAATCATAAATGTCTAATTATGACTTTACTGTCCCTTTAATGCAAAGGAATACGTTCTTCCCAAAAACAGTGAGGCAATATTCTCCACTTGGTTATGAATGGGGACTGTGTCTAGAAAGCGAGATCCTCCTCCCACGGACAAACAGCAAAGACGCACAAGAACGAAAGAGACAGAGACTGAAAAGGAGGAGGCAGCAAGGGATGAGAACAGGGTGACAGTCACCGGAAACGTGCCGGAGGGAATTATAGGGACACAGCAGAGAGATAAAGAAAGGATTTAGGCAGCAGGAGGAATAACTTCTGGATATATACAGCAGCACCAAAGCACTTTGGCATTCCAAGGAACAAAAGAGTCAAATTTAGATAAAAAATGCAATTTTAAACAACTTTCTAATGAATTTATATTTATTGAAGAGTAATTATAGGTAGTTTTATAGGGGTGAGCATGTGTCTTTAGCAGTGTTTGCAAGAATGTTTATAGCATTGTTGCAGATCCTGCTGCTATTGAGTGCTACGGCACATTATTGACGTCCTACGAGCTTACTAAGATTCAACAAAGGATACCAAAGGAACAAAGCAAATATAACAAATAACCCGGATAGTTATTTCACATCCTCTGTCTCGATCATGAACTTATTATTTTCACTTTATTTATAGCTTTCCTGATAGAAAATCATGTTCATAGCTGTATTTGTCATTAGTCCAGTGAGAGGATTAGTCTATAACATTTACTATTATACTAATTATCCCTCAGCATTTTATCATCTATATCAGAGCCACTGCAGTCCTAGGGCCACATGTGGCCCTCCAAGAGTTTGTGTGTGTCCCTCAGACATCAGTAATTCTCTTCTGTATATGTACTTACTACACTTAAGTAGTATAACTATATGCAATTAAATACAATTATTATTAAAATTAAACCTTCATTATTCATCTGCAGCATACAATTAAAAAGACAGTAAAGTAAAAATTTAAATTAAATAGATTGGAAATATTTTAAACAACTTTCTAATGTATTTATATTTTTAATTTTGCTTAGTTCTCTTGGTTTCATTTGTTAAAGAGTAATCTTATGTGAGCTCAGGAGCGTACACGTGTCTTTAGCCATCTGGCAGCAGTGTTAGTAACATTGTTTATTGCAATGTTATACAATGTTGCAAATACTGCTGCCATAGACTGTTAAAGATCGTCACACTCCTAAGCTCCTATCAGCTTACCCAGGTTTACTCTTCATCAAAGGATTACCTAAAGAACAAAGCAAACTTGATAATAAAGTAAATTGGAAAGTTGTTTAAAATTGCATGCTCTATCTGAAACATAAATTAAAATTTTGACTTTACCGTCCCTTTAAAATAAATAAATTACTTCCGTTATCAAAATGTGCACAGACTTTTTTGATGCACCAGCTTCTCCTGAGCATGTGCAAGAGTGCACAATATATCTGTACATGCGTTTAGTGATTGGCTTATGGCTGTCACCTGATACAGGGAGAGGGATAATCTCCTACTCATAGTCCTAAAGCCCGTGTAC
Organism: Bombina bombina; assembly: GCF_027579735.1. Taxonomy (NCBI): domain Eukaryota; kingdom Metazoa; phylum Chordata; class Amphibia; order Anura; family Bombinatoridae; genus Bombina; species Bombina bombina. The sequence continues at coordinate 1,550,172,226 of NC_069499.1, forward strand.
ACGGGCCATTTTCTGTAGTGCAGCGGATAACGCCTGCGCCCCTGCCTGCCCCACCTCTGCCACACCCACTCCTGTCCGGTCACGCCCACTCCTGTCCACCTTCTCTGCTGTCTGATCTTCGCGCTTCCTTACGGCCAGGCCAGGCATGTCTCACGCTGCAGTCTCTACTGCGCATGACAGCGTCGGGCAAATATACCTGGCCTTTTATTATATAGGATTTGTCAATTATGCAATTCTACTTTATTTAATGGTCCTTAATGTTAAGTAAGTTGCTATGAGTGTGAGTATAATGTCAAGTGGCCCTAACCAATCAAGCGAATAGAGACTGGCTCTCCATTTTCAAAAGTTTTGGCACTCCTCTTTTAAGCAATTTTAAGAGACTTTTTAAATATTAAATATATTATTATAAAATTGGATGGGAACATTAAAGGACCAGTAAATACAGAAGTTTTGCATAAACAAAAAAAAAATTATAAAAAGGCAATGCAATAGCATTTAGTCTGAACTTTAAATTAGTAGATGTTTTTTCTGTCTATTTCCACTCCCCCTGTATCATGTGACAGCCATCAGCCAATCACAAATGCATATACGTAGTCTGTGAATTCTTGCACAAGCTCAGTAGAAGCTGGTGACTCAAAAAGTGTAAATATAAAAAGACTGTGCACATTTTGTTAAGGGAAGTAAATTGGAAAGTTGTTTAAAATGGCTGCTCTATCTGAATCATTAACGTTTAATTTTGACTTAAGTATCCCTTTAAATGAACAATGTTCTCCCCTTTAATGTGTCCCCAATGATCTATTTTACTTGTTGGGGCATATAAAATAGTTTACAAATAACTCCTTTACCTGTATTTTTCAATTTAAATAGATTTTTTTTTCTCCCTGTTGAATCCGCTACCTAAACTTAAAATGTCAATAATGTAATATTGTCAAAAGAAAGGCTATGTAAACAAGAGGCACTTGAATAAAATGACACTCCCAGTGGGGAGCAGGAGTGAGATTTACTAAAATGTTACTGTTCAATTGTTCTGACACGTGAGAACTCTACAACAAATTGTGTTAAGAAACAATGGTTGTAAAAATAGTGGGCGTTTCTAAAGTATATAGTCCAAAGAAGAAGAGGCTATTCTTATATAAATAAGGGCCTTTGGTTATATGTATATAACTTTCACCTGCACAAAGGGGCTCCCATGAGTCTCTACTCAAATAAATGAACATTTATACATGTCAGGTGATCACTAATACCACAGTAATGACCTGGCTATAAAAACCTATGTAGGGGCTTTATTTTAAAGAGGGGCTTCTAGGCTTTAAAACAAGGAGTCATGGGGTCTCTAGGCTTTTATGATGATCTGTTTACATAGAGACCCCCGGCCTTCAAACAGTGTAGGGGTTTTCTTAGTTTATATGTTTGCTTTAACATTGCAACCCCCAAGAGCAGGTGACTACCTATCAATTGGTGGGTCTTGGTGGTTTCTAGGACTTAAGGGAGCTGAGATTGACTGATTTAAATACACCCCACCCAGCTCCTTTCAGTAATGTGCAACTGCACAACACTTCTGTTCCATTTAACCGACAGGGATGCCGGGGTCAGTGCAGGGGGGTGAATGAGCTCAGAAAAATGGTGACAACATGTCAATGGCATTTAATACATTGTGTGGATGAGGACCACGTGTCATCAATTAACACTCAAACGGTTAACAGAACAGTCAAATCTAAATCTGACTTTTATCAATTTAGATAGAGTATGCCATTTTAAGAGACTTTTCTATTTACTTTGATTATAAAAGTTACTTTGCTCTCTTGGTATAGTTTATTTAAGAAAAACAAAAATTTTTGCTTACCTGATAAATTTCTTTCTCTTGTGGTGTATCCAGTCCACGGGTTCATCCATTACTTGTGGGATATTCTCCTTCCCAACAGGAAGTTGCAAAGAGGACACCCACAGCAGAGCTGTCTATATAGCTCCTCCCCTAACCCCCACCCCCAGTCATTTGACCGAAGGCAAGTAAGAAAAAGGAGAAACTATAGGGTGCAGTTGTGACTGTAGTTTTAAAAAATAAAAACACCTGACTTAAAGTGACAGGGCGGGCCTTGGACTGGATACACCACAAGAGAAAGAAATGTATCAGGTAAGCATAAATTTTGTTTTCTCTTGTAAGGTGTATCCAGTCCACGGGTTCATCCATTACTTGTGGGATACCAATACCAAAGCTTTAGGACACGGATGAAGGGAGGGACAAGGCAGGAACTTAAACAGAAGGCACAACTGCGTGTAAGACCTTTCTCCCAAAAATAGCCTCCGAGGAAGCAAAAGTATCAAATTTGTAGAATTTAGAAAAAGTATGAAGCAAAGACCAAGTTGCCGCCTTGCAAATCTGTTCAACAGAAACCTCATTTTTAAATGCCCATGTGGAAGCTACCGCACTAGTAGAGTGAGCTGTAATCCTTTCAGGAGGCTGCTGGCCAGCAGTCTCATAAGTTAAACGGATTATGCTTCTCAGCCAAAAAGAAAGAGAAGTTGCCGAAGCCTTGTGACCTCTCCTCTTTCCAGAGTAGACAACAAACAAGGCAGATGTTTAACGAAAATCCTTAGTTGCTTGTAAGTAGAACTTTAAAGCACGAACCACATCCAGATTGTGCAACAACCGTTCCTTCTTGGATGAAGGATTCGGACACAGAGATGGAACAACAATTTCCTGATTGATATTTCTATTGGAAACAACCTTAGGAAGAAAACCTGGCTTGGTACGTAACACCACCTTATCCGCATGGAAAATCCGATAGGGTGAATCACACTGCAGAGCAGATAACTCTGAAACTCTTCGGGCTGAAAAGATAGCAACTAGAAACAAAACTTTCCAAGATAAAAGTTTAATATCTAATGAATGCATAGGTTCAAACGGAACCCCTTGAAGAACTTTAAGAACTAAATTTAAGCAGGCGGAGCAACTGGTTTAAATACCGGCTTGATTCTGACTAAAGCCTGACAAAACCCCCGAACGTCTGGAACATCTGCCAGACGCTTGTGAAAGAGAATAGACAGAGCAGATATCTGTCCTTTTAAAGAACTAGCTGATAATCCTTTTTCCAATCCTTCTTGGAGAAAAGATAGAATCCTAGGAATCTTGACCCTACTCCATGAGAAACCCTTGGAATCACACCAATTAAGATATTTACACCATATCTTGTGATATATCTTCCTGGTGACAGGCTTCCTAGCCTGGATCAAGGTATCAATAACAGACTCAGAAAAACCACACTTTGATAAAATCAAGCGTTCAATCTCCACGCAGTCAGGCGTAGAGAAGTTAGATTTGAGTGTTTGAATAGACCCTGGATTAGAAGGTCCTGCCTCAATGGCAGAGGCCATGGTGGGCAGGATGACATGCCCACCAGATCTGCATACCAAGTCCTGCGAGGCCACGCAGGAGCAATTAAAATCACCAAAGCTTTCTCCTGCTTGATTCTGGCAATCAGACGCGGGAGAAGAGGAAACGGTGGAAACACATAAGCTAGGCTGAAGGACCAGGGCGCTGCTAGGGCATCTACTAGTGCTACCCGAGGATCCCTTGAACTGGACCCGTAACAAGGAAGCTTGGCATTCTGACGGGACGCCATCAGATCCAGCTCTGGTCTGCCCCATAGATGAATCAGTTGGGCAAATATCTCCGGGTGAAGCTCCCATTCCCCCGGGTGAAAAGTCTGCCGACTTTGAAAATCCGCCTCCCAGTTCTCTACTCCTGGGATATGGATAGCTGAGAGATGGCAAGAGTGAGCCTCTGCCCATAGAATTATCTTGGAAACCTCCATCATTGCCAGGGGACTCCTTGTTCCCCCCTGATGGTTGATATAGGCTACAGTCGTGATGTTGTCCGACTGAAATCTGATGAACCTGACCGCAGCCAGTTGAGGCCATGCCTGAAGAGCATTGAATATCGCTCTTAGTTCCAGAATGTTTATCAGGAGGAGGGCCTCCTCCTGAGTCCACGAACCCTGAGCTTTCAGGGAGTTCCAGACCGCGCCCCAGCCCAGAAGGCTGGCATCTGTTGTCACTATAGTCCACTCTGGCCTGCGGAAGCTCATTCCCCTGGACAGATGGACCCGAGATAACCACCAGAGAAGAGAATCCCTGGTCTCTTGATCCAGATTTAGCAGAGGAGACAAATCTGTGTAGTCCCCATTCCACTGATTGAGCATGTAAAGTTGCAGTGGTCTGAGATGTAGGCGGGCAAACAGAACTATGACCATTGCCGCTACCATTAGGCCGATTACTTCCATACACTGAGCCACTGACGGCCAAGAAATGGAATGAAGAGCACGGCAGGAAGTTAGCAGCTTTGATATCCTGACCTCTGTCAGAAAAAATTTCATTTCTACTGAATCTATCAGAGTCCCTAGGAAGGAAACTCTTGTGAGAGGGGAGAGAGAACTCTTTTCTCTGTTCACTTTCCACCCGTGAGACCTCAGAAAGGCCAGAACAATGTCCGTATGGGACTTGGCGATTTGAAGAGTCGACGCCTGGATCAAGATGTCGTCTAGGTAAGGAGCCACTGCTATGCCCCGCGGCCTTAGGGCCGCCAGTAGGGACCCTAGAACCTTCATAAAGATTCTTGGCGCCGTGGCTAACCCGAAGGGAAGAGCCACAAACTGGTAATGCCTGTCTAGGAAGGCGAACCTGAGGAACTGATGATGATTTCTGTGAATCGGAATGTGCAGATAAGCATCCTTTAAGTCCACGGTAGTCATATATTGACCCTCCTGGATCATAGGAAGAATGGTTCGGATTGTCTCCATCTTGAAGGATGGGACCCTGAGGAATTTGTTTAGGATCTTGAGATCCAAGATTGGTCTGAAAGTTCCCTCTTTTTTGGGAACTATAAATAGATTTGAATAGAAACCCTGCCCCTGTTCCTCCCTTGGAACTGGGTGGATCACTCCCATAACCAGTAGGTCTTGGACGCAATGTAAGAATGCCTCTCTCTTTATCTGGTTTGCAGATAGTTGAGAGAGATGAAATCTCCCCTTTGGTGATGAACCTTTGAATTTGAGAAGATATTCCTGGGAAACAATCTCCACTGCCCAGGGATCCTGAACGTCTCTTACCCAAGCCTGGAAGAAGAAAGTCTGCCCCCTACTAGATCCGGTCCCGGATCGGGGGCTACTCCTTCATGCTGTTTTAGAGACAGTAGCTGGCTTTTTAGCCTGTTTCCCCTTGTTCCAAGCCTGGTTAGGTCTCCAGACTGGCTTGGACGGGCCGAAATTACCCTCTTGTTTTGTACTAAGGGAAGCGGAAGCCGCGCCACTCCTGAAGTTTCGAAAGGAGCGAAAATGAGTCTGTCTGGTCCTTAACTTATTAGACTTATCCTGGGGAAGGGCGTGACCTTTTCCCCCAGTAATATCAGAAATTATCTCCTTCAGATCAGGCCCAAATAGGGTCTTTCCTTTGAAGGGGATGTTAAGAAGCTTAGACTTTGAAGAAACATCTGCTGACCAGGACTTAAGCCATAGCGCCCTATGCGCCATGATGGCAAAACCTGAATTTTTAGCCGCAAGTTTAGTTAACTGAAACACGGCGTCTGAAATAAAGGAATTAGCAAGTTTAAGAGCTTTAATCCTGTCTAAAATCTCATCCCACGGAGTCTCCACTTATAGAGCCTCTTCTAGAGACTCAAACCAAAAGGCCGCTGCAGCAGTAACTGGAGCAATGCATGCGAGAGGCTGGAGAAGAAAACCTTGATGTAAGAAAATTTTCTTTAGGAGACCCTCCAATTTTTTATCCATAGGATCTTTGAAAGCACAACTGTCTTCAATCGTAATAGTTGTACGCTTAGCTAAAGTAGAAATAGCTCCCTCCACCTTTGGGACTGCTTGCCACGAGTCCCGCATGGCGTCAGCTATGGGGAACATCTTTTTAAACACAGGAGGGGGAGAGAACGGTATACCTGGCCTATCCCATTCCTTAGTTATAATTTCTGAAAACCTTTTAGGGACTGGGAAAACATCAGTGTAAACAGGCACTGCAAAGTATTTGTCCATTTTACTAAATTTCTCTGGTACCACAATGGGGTCACAATCATCCAGAGTCGTTAAGACCTCCCTCAGCAATAAACGGAGGTGTTCAAGCTTAAATTTAAATGTTGACATGTCAGAGTCGGGCTGAAGTAATAACTTAGGGGAACTGTTCAGGTGTGTGCACTGTCCATATAGAAAAATTGAAAAAACTTAGAAGTTTCTATAAAACAGTGTCCTGTAAACAGCTGCTGCATAAAATGTACTGTTGTAAATAAGTAAGGAAGTGGCGGTGTTCCCCCAACACCCCCCACAATTCAAAACTCAAGGGAAGCAATCACAGTCATCTGTAAATCAAATGTGCATTTGAAAAAATGACTCACCACTCTCTGGCTCCTTGGCAAGGTGCTTACTTTGTTTCAGATGCTGTATCCAGTGTTCTAGGGACATCAACCCTACTATGTCACCTCCGGCTACTTGTTATTCAGGTATCCATTTCCTCTGCCTGGACAAGTAATGCTTTCTCTCTTTTGTAACGCCTTCGGTTCCACTGAAATCCCTTGGAAAGAAACAGTCTCCTGCAGCATGCAGGTGGCTAACCTCTCGCAGTAAATATCCAATACCTGTGCTCACTGTAAGGCCTGTTAATAAATTAACTTCAAAAAAATTTGTAACAGGAGCACCAGGTATAGTGATAAAATAATAGACTTTATTGAAAAACAAAGGGTATCATAAACCCTGGGTAAGAACACAATAACAAACAATCAAACAGATTAACAAAAGGCTAGCCTGTTTGATTGTTTGTTATTGTGTTCTTACCCAGGGTTTATGATACCCTTGTTTGTCAATAAAGTCTATTATTTTATCACTATACCTGGTGCTCCTGTTACAAATTTATTTGAAGTTCATGAAGTAATAACTTCCCTGAATCTGAAAGATCACCCTCAGATATCAAATTCCTTGTGCCAACTTCGGAACATTGTGAGGGCATAACGGACATATCTACTAAAGCGTCAGAAAGCTCTGTATTTGTTCTAGCCCCAGAGCTGTCTCGCTTTCCTTGTAACCCTGGCAGTTTAGACAACACCTCTGTGAGAGTAGAACTCATAACTGCCGCCATGTCTCGTAAAGTAAAAGAATTAGACGCGCTAGACGCATCTGGCGTCATTTGTGCGGGTATTACAGGTTCTGACCCATGGGGAGAGCTAGATGGCACAATCTCCCTTCTTACAGTCTGAGAATCCTCTGGTGATATATTTTTTAAAGCCACAATATGGTTTTTGTAACTTATAGATAGTTCAGTACAAGTGGTACACATTCTAAGAGGGGGTTCCACAATGGCATCTAAACATATTGAACAGGTAGATTCTTCTACGTCAGACATGTTTAACAGACTAGCAAAGACATAATCAAGCTTGGAAAACACTTTATTAAAGTAAAAAAACAGCAATTTCCTCAAAACGGTACTGTACCTTTAAGAGAAAAAAAAGTAGCACTTAAACTGCAAAACAGTTAAAAATAGTAGTAAACTCTTCGAAATTTTTACAGTGTGTATATGAGACCAAGGTAATATTGCACCCACTTGCAAATGGACGATTAACCCTTTGGCCCCCAAACCGGATTGAAAAAACGTCTACCACCGGTATAAAACCGCTAAACACCTCACCACAGCTCTGCTGTGGCGCCTACCTGCCCTTAGGGACGAACAGGAATGGAAGAAACCCTCCTTAGTGGTGCTCAGACACAGCAGGAATCCTCTAGAGAAGCTTGATGTCTTAGAATGAAAGCAACTGCGCAACTGAGGCACGAAAATAGGCCCCTCCCACCACACTCAATGTCAGAGGGGCCTTAAAGAAACACTCCTAGGAGTTTCTGAAAAAGCCATGTGGACAATTAAACCCCAAAAACAAAGTTTAAACACTCTCAAAAAACGATCTTCATGTGTAAAAAGAAAACGTTTTTAACACCTTAATCACCAGAAACAAATAACATGAGTATTACCCAACCTTGCAAGCTTGATCCCAGTCGTTATTAAATCACTGCATCTAGCTTACCACATTTCCAAAAAGGTTCTGTCAGCATTTTCTAGACTTTATCATCTCTCTAGAAACAGTTATACTGAACATACCTCAAAGCAGGCAATCTGCAGGCCGTTCCCCAAGATGAATTTTCCCATACTCTTCAGTTATGTGTGAGAACAGCAATGGACCTTAATTACAATCCGCTAAGATCATATATCCTCCAGGCAGAATTCTTCTTCTAATTTCTGCCTGAGAGCAAACAGTACAACGCCGGTACCGTTTAAAATAACAAACTCTTGATTGAAGATGAAAACTACACTAAATCACCACATATCTCTTTATACTTCCTACTTGTCGAGAGCTTGCAAAGAGAATGACTGGGGGTGGGGGTTAGAGGAGGAGCTATATAGACAGCTCTGCTGTGGGTGTCCTCTTTGCAACTTCCTGTTGGGAAGGAGAATATCCCACAAGTAATGGATGAACCCGTGGACTGGATACACCTTACAAGAGAAACAAACATCCCTAAGTAGAATTAGGAGCTGGAGAAGCAATGCCCCACTAAAAGCTAGTTGGTGATTGGTTGCTACACAGATATGTTAGTTACTTGTCAGTGCCTTCAGTAGTGCACTGTTGCTCTGGAACTGATTTTACCTATGTGTTTAACCCTTATGCAAAAGTTATCCAGTTCTATGCAAGCAATAGTGCAATAAGAAAATGTTTGTAACACCTTAGCATAGCCTTTTGCACATTTTCATCCCTTTAATATGTAAACAAAATGACTATATACTGACATATATTATATACAACATGAGAGCTGATACTCACCCATCTGCATCTTGGTAATTTACATTCAGTCTCTTTGTTGACCCCAGAAGCTCTGGAAAGACAGAAAAAAATAATTGTACAGAGATATGAATAAGCACTGGATTACAGACAGTAGCACAGGCTGCCAATCAAACCAGAACCTCGCTAGCTGAGCTAACACTTTAATATGCTTCTGGATCCATAAAAGGAAAAAATTAGTTCAACACTAAAGACTTACTGGCTCCAGATATAGAACAGACCAAAATCTGCCCCATGAATCTGAGCCCTTCAGGCTATTATGGGCTCAAAAGTAGCCCTGTCCAGCTTCTATCATTCCAAGATCCGTCTCTATATTCTGTGTTACGGAATTATTATTGCGATTGCCAACCCACACACATTGCTGACATTTTACATACACAGATGGAATTGTTCAGAAACTTATGGTGCTGTCTGGCAGAGAAGGGGTAATCAGCAAGCTGTGAAGTGCGGATTGTAAAAGATCATTAAACTGGACTAATACATTAGTAATACTGAGACATACTACCAGGGAATGGGTGATATACCGGCCTATTTATGTCAGGGAATGTGATCCTGATCAGGGAATGGGTGATATACCGGCCTTCTTATGTCACAGAAGGTGTTCCTGATCAGGGAATGGGTGATATACCGGCCTACTTATGTCAGGGAATGTGATCCTGATCAGGGAGTTCTGGCACTAATGGGTGATATACCGGCCTATTTATGTCAGGTAATGTGATCCTGATCAGGGAATGGATGATATACCGGCCTACTTATGTCACAGAAGGTGTTCCTGATCAGGGAATGGGTGATATACCGGCTATTTATGTCAGGGAATGTGATCCTGATCAGGGAATGGGTGATATACCGGCCTACTTATGTCAGGGAATGTGTTCCTGATCAGGGAATGGGTGATATACCGGCCTATTTATGTCAGGGAATGTGATCCTGATCAGGGAATGGGTTATATACTGGCCTATTTATGTCAGGGAATGTGTTCCTGATCAGGGAATGGGTGATATACCGGCCTATTTATGTCAGGGAATGTGATCCTGATCAATGAATGGGTGATATACCGGCCTATTTATGTCAGGGAATGTGTTCCTGATCAGGGAATGGGTGATATACCGGCCTATTTATGTCAGGGAATGTGATCCTGATCAGGGAATGGGTGATATACCGGCCTATTTATGTCAGGGAATGTGATCCTGATCAGGGAATGGGTGATATACCGGTCTATTTATGTCAGGGAATGTGATCCTGATCAGGGAATGGGTGATATACCGGCCTACTTATGTCAGGGAATGTGATCCTGATCAGGGTTCAGGGAGTTCTGGCACTAATGGGTGATATACCGGCCTACTTATGTCACAGAAGATGTTCCTGATCAGGGAATGGGTGATATACCGGCCAACTTATGTCAGGGAATGTGATCCTGATCAGGGATTTCTGGCACTAATGGGTGATATACCGGCCTACTTTTGTCAGGGAAGGTGTTCCTGATCAGGGAATGAGTGATATACCAGCCTACTTTTGTAAGGGAAGGTGTTCCTGATCAGGGAATGGGTGATATTCCAGCCTACTTATGTCAGGGAAGGTGTTCCTGATCAGGGAATGGGTGATATACCAGCCTACTTATGTCAGTGAAGGTGTTCCTGATCAGGGAGTTCTGGCACTAATGGGTGATATACCAGCCTACTTATGTCAGTGAAGGTGTTCCTGATCAGGGAGTTCTGGCACTAATGGGTGATATACCAGCCTACTTATGTCAGTGAAGGTGTTCCTGATCAGGGAGTTCTGGCACTAATGGGTGATATACCAGCCTACTTATGTCAGTGAAGGTGTTCCTGATCAGGGAGTTCTGGCACTAATGGGTGATATACCAGCCTACTTATGTCAGTGAAGGTGTTCCTGATCAGGGAGTTCTGGCACTAATGGGTGATATACCAGCCTACTTATGTCAGTGAAGGTGTCCTGATCAGGGAATGGGTGATATACCAGCCTACTTATGTCAGGGAAGGTGTTCCTGATCAGGGAATGAGTGATACACCAGTCTACTTATGTCAGGGAATGTGATCCTGATCAGGGAATTCTGGCACTAATGGTGATATACCGGCCTACTTATGTCAGGGAAGGTGTTCCTGATCAGGGAATAGGTGATATACCAACTTGCAACATAGATTGCTTCTAAAAAAACTTTGGTAACATTACCCTTAGATCTGTGATCTCACATAAACGATCAAACGTTTTCAACAGCAAGTAAAAAGCAAGCTCCGGTTTTGAAACTTTCAGTGTTTATACGCAATTCCGAAATATTTGATATACAAAGTGTATATATATATATATATATATATATATATATATATATATATATCTTTCTCACAGAAATTGTGTATATTAAGCAGGTAACTGTGTATACTAAGCAGGTTGTTACAAAGTGCCTACAATTATAGCAGTCCTAATTGTTACATTAAGTATTACGATATCTAAAATAATTTAAGTACACAAAAAATTCTTATCATATACTTTGTGCAGTGTATATAAAACGCTAGTATTCTATAGCTGCTATTTAAGGCATATTTAAACTTTAGTCCAGACTTTAATGTAGACTACAACTAAGTTTATTATATGATTGTATTTTATGACTGTCTTATGTCATGGAATGTGTTCCTGATCAGGGAATAGGTGATATACCGGCCTACTTATGTCATGGAAGATGTTCCTGATCAGAAAATAGGTGATATACCGGCCTACTTATGTCATGGAAGGTGTTCCTGATCAGGGAATGGGGGATATACCAGCCTACTTATGTCATGGAAGGTGTTCCTGATCAGGGAATGGGGATTATACAGGCCTACTTATGTCATGGAAGGTGTTCCTGATCAGGGAATGGGGGATATACCGGCCTACTTATGTCATGGAAGGTGTTCCTGATCAGGGAATGGGGGATATACCGGCCTACTTATGTCATGGAAGGTGTTCCTGATCAGGGAATGGGTGATATACCGGCCTAATTATGTCAGGGAAGGTGTCCTGATCAGGGAGGTCTGGCACTAATGGGTGATATACCGGCCTACTTATGTCACAGAAGGTGTTCCTGATCAGGGAGTTCTGGCACTAATGGGTGATATACCGGCCTACTTATGTCATGGAAGGTGTTCCTGATCAGGGAATGGGGGATATACCGGCCTAATTATGTCATGGAAGGTGTTCCTGATCAGGGAATGGGTGATATACCGGCCTAATTATGTCAGGGAAGGTGTCCTGATCAGGGAGGTCTGGCACTAATGGGTGATATACCGGCCTACTTATGTCACAGAAGGTGTCCTGATCAGGGAGGTCTGGCACTAATGGGTGATATACCGGCCTACTTATGTCACAGAAGGTGTTCCTGATCAGGGAGTTTTGGCACTAATGGGTGATATACCAGCCTACTTATGTCACAGAAGGTGTTCCTGATCAGGGAGTTCTGGCACTAATGGGTGATATACCAGCCTATTTATGTCAGGAAAGGTGTTCCTGATCAGGGAATAGGTGACATACCGGTCTACTTATGTCAGGAAAGGTGTTCCTGATTAGGGAATGGGTGCTATACCAGTCTACTTATGTCAGGGAAGGTGTTCCTGATCAGGGAATGGGTGATATACCAGTCTACTTATGTCAGGGAAGGTGTTCCTGATCAGGGAGTTCTGGCACTAATGGGTGATATACCAGCCTACTTATTTCAGGGAAGGTGTTCCTGATCAGGGAGTTCTGGCACTAATGGGTGATATACCAGCCTACTTATGTCAGTGAAGGTGTTCCTGATCAGGGAGTTCTGGCACTAATGGGTGATATACCAGCCTATTTATGTCAGGAAAGGTGTTCCTGATCAGGGAATAGGTGACATACCGGTCTACTTATGTCAGGAAAGGTGTTCCTGATTAGGGAATGGGTGCTATACCAGTCTACTTATGTCAGGGAAGGTGTTCCTGATCAGGGAATGGGTGATATACCAGTCTACTTATGTCAGGGAAGGTGTTCCTGATCAGGGAGTTCTGGCACTAATGGGTGATATACCAGCCTATTTATGTCAGGGAAGGTGTTCCTGATCAGGGAATGGGCGATATTCCGGCCTACTTATGTCATGGAATGTGTTCCTGATCAGGGAATAGGTGATATACCGGCCTACTTATGTCATGGAAGATGTTCCTGATCAGAAAATAGGTGATATACCGGCCTACTTATGTCATGGAAGGTGTTCCTGATCAGGGAATGGGGGATATACCAGCCTACTTATGTCATGGAAGGTGTTCCTGATCAGGGAATGGGGATTATACAGGCCTACTTATGTCATGGAAGGTGTTCCTGATCAGGGAATGGGGGATATACCGGCCTACTTATGTCATGGAAGGTGTTCCTGATCAGGGAATGGGGGATATACCGGCCTACTTATGTCATGGAAGGTGTTCCTGATCAGGGAATGGGTGATATACCGGCCTAATTATGTCAGGGAAGGTGTCCTGATCAGGGAGGTCTGGCACTAATGGGTGATATACCGGCCTACTTATGTCACAGAAGGTGTCCTGATCAGGGAGGTCTGGCACTAATGGGTGATATACCGGCCTACTTATGTCACAGAAGGTGTTCCTGATCAGGGAGTTTTGGCACTAATGGGTGATATACCAGCCTACTTATGTCACAGAAGGTGTTCCTGATCAGGGAGTTCTGGCACTAATGGGTGATATACCAGCCTATTTATGTCAGGAAAGGTGTTCCTGATCAGGGAATAGGTGACATACCGGTCTACTTATGTCAGGAAAGGTGTTCCTGATTAGGGAATGGGTGCTATACCAGTCTACTTATGTCATGGAAGGTGTTCCTGATCAGGGAATGGGTGATATACCAGTCTACTTATGTCATGGAAGGTGTTCCTGATCAGGGAGTTCTGGCACTAATGGGTGATATACCAGCCTACTTATTTCAGGGAAGGTGTTCCTGATCAGGGAGTTCTGGCACTAATGGGTGATATACCAGCCTACTTATGTCAGTGAAGGTGTTCCTGATCAGGGAGTTCTGGCACTAATGGGTGATATACCAGCCTATTTATGTCAGGAAAGGTGTTCCTGATCAGGGAATAGGTGACATACCGGTCTACTTATGTCAGGAAAGGTGTTCCTGATTAGGGAATGGGTGCTATACCAGTCTACTTATGTCAGGGAAGGTGTTCCTGATCAGGGAATGGGTGATATACCAGTCTACTTATGTCAGGGAAGGTGTTCCTGATCAGGGAGTTCTGGCACTAATGGGTGATATACCAGCCTATTTATGTCAGGGAAGGTGTTCCTGATCAGGGAATGGGCGATATTCCGGCCTACTTATGTCATGGAATGTGTTCCTGATCAGGGAATAGGTGATATACCGGCCTACTTATGTCATGGAAGATGTTCCTGATCAGAAAATAGGTGATATACCGGCCTACTTATGTCATGGAAGGTGTTCCTGATCAGGGAATGGGGGATATACCAGCCTACTTATGTCATGGAAGGTGTTCCTGATCAGGGAATGGGGATTATACAGGCCTACTTATGTCATGGAAGGTGTTCCTGATCAGGGAATGGGGGATATACCGGCCTACTTATGTCATGGAAGGTGTTCCTGATCAGGGAATGGGGGATATACCGGCCTACTTATGTCATGGAAGGTGTTCCTGATCAGGGAATGGGTGATATACCGGCCTAATTATGTCAGGGAAGGTGTCCTGATCAGGGAGGTCTGGCACTAATGGGTGATATACCGGCCTACTTATGTCACAGAAGGTGTTCCTGATCAGGGAGTTCTGGCACTAATGGGTGATATACCGGCCTACTTATGTCATGGAAGGTGTTCCTGATCAGGGAATGGGGGATATACCGGCCTAATTATGTCATGGAAGGTGTTCCTGATCAGGGAATGGGTGATATACCGGCCTAATTATGTCAGGGAAGGTGTCCTGATCAGGGAGGTCTGGCACTAATGGGTGATATACCGGCCTACTTATGTCACAGAAGGTGTCCTGATCAGGGAGGTCTGGCACTAATGGGTGATATACCGGCCTACTTATGTCACAGAAGGTGTTCCTGATCAGGGAGTTTTGGCACTAATGGGTGATATACCAGCCTACTTATGTCACAGAAGGTGTTCCTGATCAGGGAGTTCTGGCACTAATGGGTGATATACCAGCCTATTTATGTCAGGAAAGGTGTTCCTGATCAGGGAATAGGTGACATACCGGTTTACTTATGTCAGGAAAGGTGTTCCTGATTAGGGAATGGGTGCTATACCAGTCTACTTATGTCAGGGAAGGTGTTCCTGATCAGGGAATGGGTGATATACCAGTCTACTTATGTCAGGGAAGGTGTTCCTGATCAGGGAGTTCTGGCACTAATGGGTGATATACCAGCCTACTTATTTCAGGGAAGGTGTTCCTGATCAGGGAGTTCTGGCACTAATGGGTGATATACCAGCCTACTTATGTCAGTGAAGGTGTTCCTGATCAGGGAGTTCTGGCACTAATGGGTGATATACCAGCCTATTTATGTCAGGAAAGGTGTTCCTGATCAGGGAATAGGTGACATACCGGTCTACTTATGTCAGGAAAGGTGTTCCTGATTAGGGAATGGGTGCTATACCAGTCTACTTATGTCAGGGAAGGTGTTCCTGATCAGGGAATGGGTGATATACCAGTCTACTTATGTCAGGGAAGGTGTTCCTGATCAGGGAGTTCTGGCACTAATGGGTGATATACCAGCCTATTTATGTCAGGGAAGGTGTTCCTGATCAGGGAATGGGCGATATTCCGGCCTACTTATGTCATGGAAGGTATTCCTGATCAGGGAGTTTTGGCACTAATTGGTGATATACCAGCCTATTTATGTCAGGGAAGGTGTTCCTGATCAGGGAATGGGTGATATACCAGCCTATTTATGTCAGGGAAGGTGTTCCTGATCAGGGAATAGGTGACATACCGGTCTACTTATGTCAGGGAAGGTGTTCCTGATCAGGGAGTTCTGGTACTAAAAATATTACACTGCAAGGCTGTCTGTCAGTGAAATAGTTAAAGAGCAGTGCACTCTGGTAGGGAGATGATTATATAGAATGTTTTACACTACAGGGTTTTCCTGGTATGGATCAGACTGCACTGCAAGCACTTTTACACTGCACACATACCTTGCAAATATATTATACCTCCCCTTCTACATTACTTGACACACACATCTATATCTAGATAGACAGACATACAGACAGCCTGATAGTCAGATGAACAGACAGACATACGCACATACCCCTTTAAACAACCCATTTTTTAATATGGAGTGTGGCCAATCCTAACAGACATTATTCATTCAATAAGTTTCCCTTCTTAAAGGGGCTATTCAAGTATTTTCTTTTTTACTTTATGCATCACAAATAATTCACTTTTGTGCAAAAAACCTACATGCTAACTAAATTGGATTTAAAATGTCATTTTGCAGCAATAAAATGCATTTGGTTTGCAATCCAGAGACACTTTCCTTGAAAAAACGCTTGATTGTTTTTTCTGCAGTGATCAAGAAATCACTGCGTAGCATGCACAAGGGTCCGAGTGCTGAAATCCACAAAATGCACTCCAACTTCTCTATGGATAGTGAAAAAAACTATAAGTGTAAATTACAGTAAAAGCAGGGAAAATAAATAATAAAAGGGTAAAGTTGTTTCACTGTGCAGTCAATTTTAAAAGACCAGTGAATACAATAGATTTGCATAAACAACAAATGCATGATAAAAAGACAATGCAATAGCACAAAGGGGCATCTTTATCAAGCTCCATATGCCCCTTGTTTCCGGCAAGCCTAAAGGCCGCTGCTTCATAACTTGTCCGCCTACTCTGAGGCCGTGGACAGAAATCAACCCGATCGAATATGAATAGTAGATATATTTTCTGTCAAATTTCAGTTCTGTCTATTTCCACTCCTCCTGTGTCATGTGACAGCCATCAGCCAATCACAAATGCATATATACGTATATTCTGTGACTACTTGCACATGCTCAGAAGGAGCTGGTGACTGAAAAAGTGTAAATATAAAAAGACTGCACATTTGTTAATGGTACTAAAATTGGAAAGTTGTTTAAAATTGCATGTTTTATCTGAATTATGAAAGTTAATTTTGACTTGAGTGTCCCTTTAAATATTCTACAAGTAATGTCCCTTTAAAACCTGGTCTCGTTAATTCATCCTTAGCTTTATAAAAGACTAAAAAGTTAATTAATGCAAAACAATAGAGTTTACCAACATAATGATTGTGAGTAACAATTCCAGATTGAATGTGAGCAGTGGGTGGAGATTGTCAATTAACAAGCAATTGGAGCAAACAAGATCTTCATTCATTCTAGACATTTCCAACCCCCCCTAGTATCTTACTTTATGCAGAAAACTCACAAGTTGTTTGTAGTCTGACACATCCTGTAAACCTGTACCGAACGCTGCTTTAGGCTCTACAGTGCCAAGTGCCAACAAAAACACCTAATGTTACATATCTGTTCAGAACTGTTTAACCTTGTGGCGCTTTATACACAAAAATGATTAGAAATACAAATGAATGTTACACTTTGCTGTACATAGGGTAAGATTTATCATGAGGCGAATGCCCCAATCGGTTTCAGGCTCGCTCATTTGATCTTGCATCTGATATTTTTGAAGCAGCGGTTTGAACAGTCATGTTGGTACTTTATTTACATTTAGAGACCCAATGAAAATATTTAGCTTGATAAAAATTTCAAGATTACGATATAAAAATGTTAAAGGGACACTGAACCCAAATTTTTTCTTTTGTGATTCAGACAGAGCATGCAATTTTAAGCAACTTTCTAATTTACTCCTATTATCAATGTTTCTTCGTTCTCTTGCTATCTTTATTTGAAAAAGAAGGCATCTAAGCTTTTTTCTTGTTTCAAAACTCTGGACAGCAGTTTTTGATTGGTGGATTAATTTATCCACCAATCAGCAAGGACAACCTAGGTTGTTCACCAAAAATGGGCCGGCATCTAAACTTACATTCTTGCATTTCAAATAAAGATACCAAGAGAATAAAGAGAATTTGATAATAGGAGTAAATTAGAAAGTTGCTTAAAATTGCATGCTCTATCTGAATCACGAAAGAAAAAAAATTGGGTTCAGTGTCCCTTTAATTATGTACAGCAATACAAAATACTTTGCAGTATAATTTCATGATGTATTGTGTTTCCTTTTTCTGTAATTGAAATCTGAAAATTGCTATAAGAACTGCAGACTCCAAACAAGATTATTAAAGGGGCATGAAACCCAATCTTTTTCTTTCAGGATTCAGATAGAACATACCATTTTAAAGAACTGTTTTACTTCTATTAACAAATTAGCTTCATTCCTTTTATATGCACTACTGAGAGCTAGCTGAACACATCTACTCAGCCAATCACAAGACACACATGTGCAGGCACCAATTACCCACTAGTGTAGGATATGTGAATATTCTTTTTCAACAATAAATACCAAGAGAACAAAGTACATTTGAGAATAGAAGTGAATTTAAAAGCGTCTTAAAATGACACGCTCCATCTTTTAAGGGACACTCAAGTCAAAACTAAACTTTCATGATTTAGAAAGCACACACAAATGTAAGAATTTTTCAAATTTACTTCAAATTATACAATTTCTCTTTTTATATATTCACTTTCTGAGGAACAAGATCCCACTGAGCATGTGCACAAGATAATGGGGTATACATATACAAATCTTTGATTGGCTGATGTTTGTCACATGGTACAGGGGGCTGGCAAATGGGAGAAAAAAACTAATTTGCCAGAAAAAAAAATCTACTGCTTTTGTGAAATGTATAGTGTTTTTGCATTGTATTTTTATTATGCACTTGTTAGTTATGCAATTCTACTGTATTAAGTGGTCCTTTAAGATTTAATTTCAAGGGACATGAAACAACAATTTTTTCTTTCATGATTCACATAACGCATTTTAAACAACTTTCCAATTTACTCCAATTTTGCATTATTCACTTAGTATCCTTTATTGAAAGAGCAGCAGTGCACTACTGGTAGCTAGGTGAACACATCAGTAACCCAATAACAAGAGGCAGATATTTGCAGCCACCAATCAGCAGCTAGCTCCCACCTCCTGACCATACCTAGGTATATTTTTAAACAAGGGAACGAAGATAATAAAAGTAAATTGGAAAGTTGTTTAAAAATGCATTCTCCGTCTGAATCATGAAGGAAAAATTTGGGGTTTTACGTCCCTTTAAATGACAGGAAAAGGGGCCAAAATAAATAATGAAAGTATATTGCAAAGTTTTTGTAACTACATATAAATTAAAATAAATCAAGACAATGCAGTAGAACTTGGTTTGAATTTAAAATCAGCAGATTTTTTTTCCCTTTAACTCTCAAAATTGTTGGTTTTCTAAATTACATTGAGTTTCTATAAAGAAATGACCACCGCCATGTTTAATCGTAAACCCCCCCCCTATCTATCTCTTCTGCTGAAGACAAATAGGTACAGATATAAAACAAGCAATAAAAAAACTGTGCAAACAAGGCTGTATGGAAGACATGTTAGATAATTAACAACCCTATGTTCCACACAGCCTTGTTTGCAGTCTTTTTGTTGCCTGTTTTATACCTGTTCCTAATTGCCCTCAGCAGAAGAGGTAGATAAGGGAGAAAACTTAAGTTTAAACATAGTAGCATCCATTACTTTATAGGAACTAAAGTACTTTTACACATATCTTTAAAACAAATAATATAATTGTAAAAAAATGCATCTTCATACTATACTCAGTCTAATCTTTGCTTTTAATACATTATTATATCTAGCATGTGTTTACTGTTTAATATCCCTTTAATGGGACATTACAACATTGCAGGGAGACATTTTTACACTTATTTCTTTTTTTTTTTTTTTTTTTAATCCTACATATTATTCTCAGGCTAATCTTTTCTTGCAATATATCAGAATGTCTAGATAATTTTTTTTAGTGTTTAATGTCCCTTTAAATGAGCAGTGCTGGGGGGCGGAGCCGGGAGCTTCAGAGAGATGGAGGTGTAGGTTTGGAGCTCCGCAAAACACTGCTTATCAAACAGTTGCAAAGGGCATAAATTTATTTGCTGCTGCTTTAAAAACCTAAGGGAAGAGGTAATGAAGGAAAGGTGAACCCAAAAACTTAAGACCGGGAACCGAGCTGCACATTGAACGCTGTGAAACTTAAGGAGCAAAGTATGAAGCGTTAGCTAGGCGGAGTGATCCGCCATCTTGCCCACGCGGTCAGCAACTACTCAGAAGCAAAGACTTCAAGCCGCATACACGGCACCCAGAACACACTCACCACATAAACGTGGAGATCGGACCAAGAAGAAACTGAATGACCGACAGGGTAAGAGAAAGGAGCGGTGGTTATTAACTTTGGGAGCGCGGTCGCGGACCGCCCCAGAACAAGCAATTATAAATAAATGGCGTAGTGCCGCGTACACACAGCAGACACCACATGCTTATGGGAGAGGTTGCTAAAGAGAGACATAAAACTGGGGAGCCACTTGGGTGCTGCAACAGTATTAATGCAAGTGAATTAGGAGATGGAAGAATGGCATAATAGAGGAACTCCTTTACATGACACCTAAGTCCCCGCTCAAAGGCAGAGAATTAAGCGACCTATTTACTGGCATACGCAGCAAATCTATGGGTGGATGTGTCAATGCTGCGCCACAGAAACATAGTTAGCTCCAAGTCAAAAGACTATCTACTCAAACACTAATAGGTGACCTGCTGCAGTAGGATACGATATAGCTGCCCCTTCACAGCTTGCCAAATATATACATATCCTTAGAAGCTATCTTTATAAAACAAGAGATTAATGTATTTAACAAGAAACCGCTTTGAGGCTGAAGATATGACTGCAAGCACGATGCATGAGATGCAATGCTAACAGGCGCAAGATCCCAGGTCCCATTAAACACAACGATGCTACATCCTAACAAGTATAATAACTATGTATAATCTGTATGCTGCAGAATAGCCTGCCTTAACAACAAATTCCTACATAGCGATCAATCTATCCAAGGAAACTAAGGATACAAAAGGCATACACCTTGCTTAAGATTCACAGGTTTACATCACTTAAATCACAAAAAAAGAGACTATAAACGCTGACACTCATCTGTCAACTAATAACTTACCACCGCACCGGGTGACATATATTAGTCAATATGACAGCTAGAAAGCACACTAAATCCTCTCAAGGACTTAAAACTCCAACAGCAACTATGTTTTTTAAACCAGTAAAAGAGAAGGCTATAGAGGCAATCAATAGCGAAGCAGATGAAGAGGTGGATTCTGATACAGACTCACAAATCCAGGTAGATGATTCTACCCCCGCTACAAAAGCTGACCTCAAGACACTGGTATCAAAGCAAGATATCAACCAGAACTTTGACAAGTTATGGGAAAAAATCGACACATTTCAAAGCACTATAACCAACAGTCTAGCAGAAATTAAGCAAGATGTTATAGACCTAGGCTCTAGAGTGGCGATCCTAGAAGACGCTGACACTTCAGTAACAGAAGATCTCTCTAACTTCAAGCAGCAACTTACTGCACAACAACAAGAGGTTATGGAAATGCAAGACAAACTAGAAGATCTTGAAAATAGAAGCCGAAGATGTAACCTAAGGCTGAAAGGAATACCTGAATCTGTAACAGCAGAAGAATTACATATCTATCTACATCAGCTCTTCCAAGCCATAACAGGAGAAGGAGGCGACGAGAAATTCCAAATGGAAAGAGCACACAGAGCACTTTGTGCCAAACCAAAAGAGGGAGCCCCACCTAGAGACGTCGTGGTCAAGTTTTTTAGATTCCCAGAAAAAGAGGAGATCCTGACAGCAGCACGGAAAAATCCCACATTCAAATTCCAAGGTTCGGTGATCCAGTTCTACCAGGACCTCTGTCTCAAGACGCTGCAGAGAAGAAGCGGTTTGAAACCTCTCACCACTATCCTGAGGAAACATCAAATCAGATATAGATGGGGATTCCCCTTTAATCTATACATCATACATAATGGCAGACCTCTAAGTCTTAGAGAACCGGACGAGATTCCAGCAATTTGTAGCAAACTACACTTGGAGATCCCAGATCTACCGCAAAGCAACCATGATGAGGATACCGAGCAGCAGACATCTAGACACAACCAACTACAAAAACCAAAATGGACAAAAGTCACGAAGAAGAAAACCAAAACATGACATCTTTATCCAATTCAAGCTCGGAGATTCCAGGGTCTGGACTGAAGCAGTATGTCCCACCAAACACCTTGTGGAGACATAAGTAATCAAGGTTTAGTATCACACCCCTAGACAAAGGCTGACGGGGGTGGGAACTGTGAGTAATATGTTCAAATCAACTCTGACTATTAATCGTGCCCAAATCTACCACGTTGGCAGTGGGAGTACAAAATATTCAGAAAATGTTTGAAGTAATAGGGGGGAGGGGGGGGAGATCATAGTTTTGTTAATTTTCTATGTTTATCTTCTACATATAGTTACCCAATGTAGGAGTCATTTGTTATTTATTGTTTTTAATGTTGCCACTCGATATTTCACAGTTGATATGCTGCAAACTATATGTAACTTGCCTAATAATGATGTTGTCTTTGTTTTCCTACATTGCTTGCCCCGCTTTGGCGAAACCCCTGGAGGGGGACATACCCTTCTTGAGTTATCCGGGGATAATGCTTGTGAATGTGGAAGAGGCGGATCCGGGGGGGAGAGCCCCAAACACCAAATTGTAAGTAATGACTAGTGATATTCGCTTAATTTCACATAATGTTAGAGGCCTTAACACAGACCTTAAAAGACGGACAGCACTGTCGCAATACCTGAGATTAAACGCTAAGCTCATTTTCTTGCAGGAAACACACTTCACCAAAGAGGTGGTTCCAAAATACTGGTCAAGACACTTCACACAACACTACCATTCAACATCAGACAAAAAAAAGAGAGGGGTGTCGATATTGATACATCAATCCATGGGATTTATGGTGGAGGAGACAATTAGGGACCCAGAAGGGAGGTATCTGATAGTAAGAGGAAGACAACGAGACAAGCAAATTATTCTATGCAACATATATGCACCTAACGAGACACAGATATCTTTTTTTGCACACATATCTCATCTACTGACCCAATGGTCACAAGCCAGGATACTTCTAGGAGGCGATTTTAATATATCAATGTACCCATACCAAAATACAGAACAGACTAAATTGACACACAAACAACTAAGACATAATTCCATGATTAAGAAAATAAAGGAGATTTTTTTATCCCACAATATTATAGATTCATGGGATACCCTATATGGTAAAACATCTGACTGTACCTACTATTCTCACGCACACAAAAAATACTCCAAATTAGACTATGTTTATGTAAGCCAAATCCTGATACCAGACTTGACATCCTCCACCATACACGCCTGTGCTTGGTCAGATCACTCCATAGTCCAAATTCACATTAAAGACACCTATCATGTTAGTGCGACACGTTCATGGAACTATGACCCTATGATATTGCAAAAACCAGGCACACACGAATCTATTTTACAGAACATGTCAGAATATTGGACAATGAACGAGGGAACCACAGCTAACCCTATCAACACATGGGCGGCACACAAACCCTTCATTAGAGGATTGCTAATCAAAGAAAAAGCGGCCCTAAACAAGATTAATAGAAAGCAAATAGATTTACTACAAACTCAAATAGATACCCTTACTAAAACTCACCAACAGAACCTGTCAGCCACAGTATTCCAAGAACTACAAGCCAAAAGACTAGAATTATCAGAGATTATGAACAGGGCATCTCTCAGAGCAGCTCATAGATTGAAATCACAGTACTTTATTTATTCCAATAAACCTGATAAGTACTTAGCCCACAAACTCAGGGAACAGACAAAATCATTTTCCATACCAGCTTTACAGACACAAGACGGAACTAATACCTCTAACCCACAAGTAATAGCGGATACTTTTGCACAATATTACGCAGGTCTTTATGACGGAGAAAAAACAAATAAAACTAACCAAACCAAACTGTTACTACACAAATTTTTAGACGACGCTAATTTAAGTCCAATAGACGAAGCCACCCGAGACGAATTAAATGCAGAGGTGTCGACCAGGGAGGTCCTATTAGCTATTAAAGAACTTAAGCCTGGAAAGGCAGCAGGTCCGGATGGTTTCCCAGGGGAATATTATAAACTTTTCAAATCTACTTTAATCCCGCACGTTGTAACTTTTTGTAATGATATTCTACAAGGTAAAACAATCCCAAAAGAAATTCTGCAAGCAAAAATAGTAGTGATCCCTAAGCCGGGGAGGAATCCCAAATTATGTCAGAGCTATAGACCTATATCACTAATCAATCAGGATATCAAGATCTTTACTAAAATTTTAGCAAACAGGCTTAAACTACATTTACCAACTTTGATCCATCCGGACCAGGTAGGATTTATCTCAGGTAGAGAAGCCCCCGACAATATCAGACGCACGATCTCCCTGGTCGACTACCTAACTAGGACACGAACGCCTTCTCTGGTCCTGTCATTGGACGCGGAGAAGGCGTTCGACAGAATAGATTGGGATTTTGTTTGAAGTGCTACACAGGTTAGGGTTTAATGGCTCATTTGTTCAAGCTATTAGAAGTATATACTCATATCCCACAGCTTACATCCGAGCGGCAGGTTATCAGTCTAGGGGAATTGATATTCGTAACGGTACAAGACAAGGGTGTCCCTTGTCGCCGCTTTTATTTGCTATCTGTATTGAGCCATTGGCAGCGATGATTAGATTAACTCCAGAGATACATGGAGTTCTGATAGGTAGAGAGGAATTCAAATTATCTTTATTCGCAGATGATATCCTTCTCACCCTATCCAATCCAATGACATCCTTACCCCACCTATACCGAGTCCTAAAGGACTATGCTGACATATCAGGGTATAAGATCAACCAAGAGAAATGTGAAGCGATTCCTATCGCTCTCCCTCCCCACACTAGAAAGCTCCTTGAAATTAATTTTTCGTTCGAATGGGCCAAGGAAGCAATAAAATATCTAGGAATCCGGTTATCTAACGCTATTCCAGACCTCTACAAACTAAATTATGTCCCACTATATAAATCTATTCGAAAAGAGATCAACAAGTGGAGAACTGGGGGTTTCTCTTGGTACGGACGTCTATCTACTGTTAAAATGAACGTCCTCCCGAGGTTACTATATTTATTCAGGGCCCTACCGATTAAGATTCCCATACCAGAACTCAATAAACTCCAAGTAGACTTGATTAAATTTATAAGAGGGAACAAAAAAGCTAGGATACCATCACAAATACTACAGCAACATAGACAACTAGGAGGGGTTGGGGTACCCAACTTGCTTAATTACTATCAAGCGGCGAGATTAGCACAAACAACACTGCTGGGCAATCCACAAACAGATTTGGTATGGGTGAAAGTAGAGTCCAAGATAGCAGAATATAACCACTCAGACGATATACTTTGGGGACGTTCAGGGGACAGACTTGGGTTGGATGGGGTTTCGAAACCTACAGGTGAGATGATGTCCATGTGGCACTCAGTGACCACTGCCCTAAAATTATTCCCACAAGATTCACTGTTGAGACCTCTGCGAACTCTATTAGATAGAGACTCTCATAAGCTGATCAATAAATGGGTGAACAAAGGACTCTATAGGGTAGCAGACTTTCTACACAAGGGTAAAATAGCCACACACCATCAGTTACAAGACAAACTATTACCAGAAAAATTGCCATGGTTTTTATACCTACAAATAGCATCAGCTATTAATAAATATCTACCTCAACAATCTAGACAGACGTTGACGACACTAGAAAAGCTAAGTGGCTCTGGATCCCGACTTAAAAAACTAATCTCCACTATATACATCTCACTGCAAGAAGCTAAACACACTGACAAATCCCCACTAATGGAGAAATGGGACAGAGATACTAATGCTACACATTCCAAAGAGGACTGGACAGAGATTTTTTATAAATCAGGCAAAGGTATGATCAGTGCGGACTTTAAAGAAAACTGTATTAAAACTACTTTTCGATGGTACCTTACCCCGATAATCACATCACATTACACTCAAAATGGTAGCAAAAATTGCTATAGAGGCTGCAACGAGATAGGGACGTATAGTCATATGTGGTGGGATTGCCCACAAGTTCAGCAAATTTGGTCTAAACTATCCCAACTATTGAGCGAGGTGCTCTCCGAAAACATCACCCTAACAATAACTCAAGCTTTGCTGAATGAACATATCACACCTTTTAACTCAGCCACAAACACATTCATACACACTTTATGCACTGCCACTAGGATCTGTGTGGCCCGATACTGGAAGGTGGGGGTGCCTTCCTGGGGGGAGGTACTGGAGAAAATCAAGATAACATACTCACTCTCTGAATCAGCATCACTGATACAAGCCAATCATGACCAATTCTTAAAAGTCTGGAATTACTGGATATTAGGGGGACACTGATTAAGCACATCTGGGGAATTTGACTAGGACACAACTTTGAGTTCAAGACAGGACTGGATACGTTTAGAGAATCAAAAGGCGACAGTGGAGGGTAGGGATTTATGCAGGCCGACTACAGACGGGGCTCTCTCTTCCCGGATCGGCGTCTGAAGCAAGACTGAAGCAGGCAAGTAGATGTTTAATACTTTATCGAGTGGGGGGGATGTTGATTTATAGTTTATTGTTATACAATAAGAGGGTAATAGATATTGGGAAATGTTTTAATAGAACGCAATTGAGTGGAGCGGGGACTGAAGGGTTGACATGTATATTTTCAATGTCCACAGAAATTGGTGATGTGCCTCACCCTTTGGTCTCTGTAGTTCTTACCGATTGTATGATTAATCACACTGTTTGATAAATCTCTCCATGCTCAAACAAAAGCGTTTGGACACTCCACAGTTTTTCTGGTTCAGCAAGCCAACCTGTGGCAACCTACTATGAACTTTTACCTAATGGACCCTCACCAGAGAAATAGAGGGAAGAGTTGGAGAATTACAAATAGGACAAATTATGCAATATGTGTTGTATCTATTATTCTTTGTTTATTTTATTTTTACAATAAAAATCATTTCAACTAAATGAGCAGTGCTGTAACAGAATATATGAGCAGGCAAGAGGTGGTAGATGCTCGTGCATGTCTACAGTCCGATCCTAAGGATAAACAGTCCTTAATGAACAAGAACGTAAAAAATAAGGGACATGAAACACATTTTTTTTTTCATGATTCAGATAGAGAATACAATTTTAAAAAGTTTCCAATTTACTTCTATTATCAAGTTTGCATTGTTCTCGTGTTATTCTTTGTTGAAGAGATAGCAAGATAGCTAGCTTGCACATGTCTGCAGCACTACATGAGGTTTGGAAAGCGCAGTCAGTACAGTGAAGTTTGGAAATCGCAGGTCGGTGAGTTCTGCAACTTTGGATTAGCTTTAAAACATTTTCACTTAGTTTCATGGATTTACAGACTGAGAGCTGTGAAAATCCCAGATGATGAGAATAGCTGAGAAAATTATTTCCTGCTATGTTCATTGATTTTATGTAAAAACATTACCAAAACCTAAAGTATTTTTTTTCTCCAAACAAGTGGGGGGAAAAAAGTGAACAAATACAATTATTGGACAAACATGCCCAGTATACCCATCCTGCCTATATACAAACAGCAAATTGTTTAACGCTTATGAGGATGAATTTAGATTGCACAAATTTCATCTAAACACATGCAATAAATGTTTTCCTTATACACTGAACAACGGGATTTGGTTTTACACCAATTAGCAGCTATCTCCCAGCATCTGAGCCTATCTATGTATACTTTTCAGCAAAGGATACCAAGCAAAGCAAATTAAG
This sequence comes from Bombina bombina, assembly GCF_027579735.1. Lineage (NCBI taxonomy): Eukaryota > Metazoa > Chordata > Amphibia > Anura > Bombinatoridae > Bombina > Bombina bombina. The sequence continues at coordinate 1,550,200,073 of NC_069499.1, forward strand.
ATAAAAGTAGTAAGTTCGAAAGTTGTTTAAAACTATGCTCTATCTGAATTACAAAAGAAAAAAGTTGTCTTTAATGGAATTAAACAGTAAAAATTACTCTTTATGGAGGATGATCATTATCAGCAACAATATAAACACATATAAAAAATAATAATAAAATAAAATCAGTGCGCCAAAATACCTGTGAGAAAAATATATATAGACATATAGTGCATGAAGATTATTATGATGTAAATAACCTATAGGTAAATAGATTACTAATACAAAATATAAATAGTGACAAGTATAATATAATACCAAACCAAATCACACCACTGCAGGTAAGTGATGGGAATGAAAATGGACAGTTCAACTAGTCCAAAATCCAAATCCTGAATCTGGAACAGATGGCAAGCTGCTTCTTCAAATTTCTTGTTGGTGTCCCAAGATGTTAAACTCTGCAGAAGTAAATAATAAAAAAAGAAGGGGCCACCATAGTGCACAATCAGATGTATAGAACACACCAATAAAACAAGTAAGACCGTACTTACAAGATATATGACACTTGAGAAGTGTCACAACCGCCTTCTGGACTGTTATAGAGTCGTCCAGCTAACTCCCACTGGTAAGTTTCTGATATCCTTCTTGATGTGAGAGCGGCGATGACAAAAGAAACCTGTATCCAGCATCAATTTCACAGAGCCGGTTCGTCCTGTAATAGCCAATATTGCTAGAGATACAATGTATCAGGTAGAAAAGTAGATACAAATAGTTTGTGGCAAAGTCTTGTAAAAACAAACAGACTTTATTTTAGGTACAAAAGCACAACGTTTCTCGGTCTCTCCTGACCGTTTCCTCAGGTGCAATATACATAATGATTTAAACCACAAACTTTTATTGCCGCAGTCTCGGCGTCTTCTAAAGTGGACAGCGCATGCGTGAAGGTGTAACCATTGTATAGAGCTTCCATTGGTAGCATGATAGCCAATGATATGAGCAAAAATTCTCAAGCCTCTAGGTATAATCAAATCGTAAGCGCTTACAGGAGGGAACTTCCATTGGTGACTTATTAACCAATGAAATGAGCACAAATGCTCAAGCTTCTGAGTATATTCAAATCATAAGCACTTTTGGGGGCTGAATAGAATTTATCGATAGTTATATTAGGAATAAACTAATATACTCCTGGGTAAAAGTGAATTATAAGAAACCAAAGGATAAAAAGAAAAATTTGAGTTTCAGGAACACAAACAATACCTCCAATAATTCTAACTTTAGGGATTATGGTCAATCTTCTACCTCAAACTGGGAAAGAGAGAATTTTAATTATAATCCACACAAAAATAGATATAATCAACATCACCATAGTTCCCAACAATATAATAGAGAAGAAGAGAGGGATTATAGAAGTCCTGGTTACCAACAAAGGAATCATGGGGGTAGTCCTAGATTCCAACAAAATGGAATTGATTACAATAATAGTTATCAAAGAGATGACAACAGACAGTTCAATAAACCTCAGGTTTTTCAGTACAACCAAAAACAAATGTACACCCCGCCACATCTCAGGCATGCACCAATCAGATTAAAACAGCTAGAGAGGGCTCCAGAGGAAGAAAAACTTGTTACAACTACACCAAGAAAAAGATCATACGCCAACGTGGCAGCAGAGGGAGAGGTAAGACTTCCAAAAAAGAGAAACTTAAACGCATGAGTAAGAATATATTTAATCTATCAGACCACGTTCTTTCCAATGAAGAAATTTGCGTTTTAATTAGGGGCTTATCTTTTTGTCCATCAAATCAACATAATTTGTTTGTGGACCTGAACAAATTTGTTCGCAAATTGTCCTTACAACGATATTTTTGTGAGAAGAAACTGAAAGGTTCAGGCCACAAACCAATTCTGACAAATGATATGAGTGAACGTCCCTCAATGGATATTGTATATTTTGATCCAGATACTCTCTGTGATGATCTTTTTGATGATTATATACATTCAAATTTAACCCCAAAATCAAATTTTAATCCACCTAATGCAGGATTAAATATTGAATTATTCCAGAAATTGGTGTTAGAAGATTTTGGAAAATTACCAGGGGATAAAATTAAGGATTCTAATTTGAATATTTATGAAACTAAAGCTCTATCCAGATTGGCTTCTAATAATAATTTGGTGATTAGAGAAGCTGATAAGGGTGGAGGAATAATTATACAGAACCGTGAAGATTATATCAGGGAAGCGGATAGGATTCTACTTGACCAAGAATATTAAAAAATTCTCACTTTCAACCCTACAAATAAATTTCTGGCCAATTTGGTTAAAATGGTAGATCGAGGTTGGTTGGAAGGTATTTTAACCAAGAAAGAAAGGGATTTTTTAATCCCTAATACTCCCAATTTGGCATATTATTACCATCTCCCCAAGATCCACAAAAGTTTAGTGGATCCTCCTGAAAGGCCTATTATTTCGGGAATTGGGAATCTCACATGTAATTTATCTGAATATGTGGACCAATTCCTGAAGAAATCAGTGGTTACCCTAACCTCATATATTCAAGATACCCCGGATTTGATTTATAAGATTTCCAAAATTAATAAGGCAAATAGGAAACTCTTATGGTTAACATGTGATTTCTCGGCTTTGTATTCAAATATAGCTCACGATCTAGGCATCAAGGCCATTGAATATTATTTGAAAAAAATACATCTATATGCCAGACAAACAAAGGGAATTTCTTTTAGAGTGCATATTGTTTGTTTTGAAAAATAATTAATTTTGTCTATCAAGAAAAATTCTTCTTGCAGACCAAGGGGACGGCCATGGGGACCAGGTTCGCCCCGAGCTTCGCCAATTTATTTATGGGCTTCTTTGATGATAAATATATCTATTCCTCCAGCTCGGTGGCGAACCTGGTCTTCTATGGCCGTTTCATTGATGATCTCTTGTTCATTTGGGAGGGTACCCACCTAGAGGCACAGAATTTTGTTAAGGGACTAAAGGATAATGATATGGGTTTGCAGTTGACATCCAAAATAGATGATATAAGTATTGACTTTCTTGATTTAATACTGGAATGGGACAACTCAGGTAACATTACTACCAAAACGTTTTTCAAATCAGTGGATGCCAACAGTTATTTAAACTTCAAAAGCAACCATCATTTACCCTGGAAAAGGAATATACCTTACAACCAGTTCTGCAGGTTGCGCAGAAACTGTACTGATTTAAAAATTTTTTAAACACAGGCTAACCTTTTGAAGGAAAGATTTTTGGAGAAGAATTTCCCTAGTGGTTTAATTGAGACCAGTTTCCTTGAAGCCAGAAAGAAATGTAGAGAGGATTTTTTTATTAAATACACAGGCGAAAATAAAGTCACGAACAAAGAAGAGAAGTCAGAATCTCTCACGAATCAAACTAACACTGGGGTCAGATTCATAACACAATACAATAATAATCATAATAAAATTAAAGGCATCTTGTAAAAGCATTGGTACATCCTGGAGAACGATCCATTTCTTATAAATACGTTGAGTAAACACCCAATATGTACTTTTAGAAGGGCTCCGACCCTAAAAAACAAGTTGGCTCCTAGTAAAGTAGTCATGAAAGTTCATCAGCCTAATAGCAAATCCAAGGGCCACATTTCTGGAAACAGAGATTCTATAGTTCTAGGGAAACCAGGATTTTTTAAATGTAATCGGTCTAATTGTGGTCTCTGTGCTTTCACAAATCCAAATAGAACTGAATTTATTTCATTTGCCACTAAAGAAAAATTTAATATAAATTCACATTTTACGTGTGATTCTCCTTTTGTGATATATCTGTTGGAGTGTGTCTGTGGGTTCCAATATGTGGGGAGGACCTCCAGGCCCCTCAAGAAGAGGTGGGGGGAACACAAGAGAAATATAGAATAGAATATACAGAACCACAGTGTCCCCAAACATGTTAGTCTATGCCATACTGCATCCTCTGACTTCTTTTCCATTAGAACAGATCTTACCCAAGTGGGGCAGAAATAGGTTTTTATATTTGAGACAAAGGGAGACTTTCTGGATATGGAAACTCCAAAGTCTGTCTCCCTGTGGTCTAAATGCCAATATTGACATGGCAGCTTTTAATTAATTTTTTATATTTTATAATATTAACTTGTTGTCCACACATTATCTTTAGATTTTGCTCACAGGGCTTTTAGTAGTGACCATCTACCACAGGAGCCTTATGTGACTTCAACCATATTATGCGTCATCACAACATATGTATTGTACCATTATATGTTATGTATATAATATTCTATATCCATGCTGACCGTATATTGTTATACTTCTAACCAGTGGGTAGAATATATTTTATTATATTTATATTATTATTTTTTTTTGTATAAAACGGACTAGATACTCACAAATAGATATTATATATTTTTAGTCTAGTCGGATTAGAGGGATCCAATACCAAGTGATCTTTGTGTTTTTATACGAATATAGTTCCGACATATGTTTTAATATATATTTTTTAGGCAAAATATATTTTTTAGGCAATTGATATGAGGAATTTTTATTATACTTATATTTAGTAATTATGATTTTATCTAGCGAGATGTATATAGGTAATAGGGTTTTTTAGCTATGTTAATTGTATTTTGTTAGATAGTCCTTACGAAAGTAGAGGCACTCCGTTTTAACCAAATGTATGTATAGGGTTAAAATGGAGGTGTAGGTGCACCACTGAGAGTGACCGAATGGTAAATTATCAAAGTTCACCATTATTATATGCGCATATATATACACTTGGAGTATATTAGTTTATTCCTAATATAACAATCGATAAATTCTATTCAGCCCCCAAAAGCGCTTATGATTTGAATATACTCAGAAGCTTGAGCATTTGTGCTCATTTCATTGTTTAATAAGTCACCAATGGTAGTTCCCTCCTGTAAGCGCTTACGAATTGATTATACCTAGAGGCTTGAGCATTTTTGCTCATATCATTGGCTATCATGCTACCAATGGAAGCTCTATACAGTGGTTACACCTTCACGCATGCGCTGTCCACTTTAGGAGACGCCGAGAATGCGGCAATAAAAGTTCGTGGTTTAAATCATTATGTATATTGCACCTGAGGAAACGGTCAGGAGAGACCGAGAAACGTTGTGCTTTTGTACCTAAAATAAAGTCTGTTTGTTTTTACAAGACTTTGCCACGAACTATTTTTTATCTACTTTTCTACCTGATACATTGTATCTCTAGCAATATTGGCTATTACAGGACGAACCGGCTCTGTGAAATTGATGCTGGATACAGGTTTCTTTTGTCATCGCCGCTCTCACATCAAGAAGGATATCAGAAACTTACCAGTGGGAGTGGGCTGGACGACTCTATAACAGTCCAGAAGGCGGTTGTGACACTTCTCAAGTGTCATATATCTTGTAAGTACGGTCTTACTTGTTTTATTGGCGTGTTCTATACATCTGATTGTGCACTATGGTGGCCCCTTCTTTTTTTATTATTTACAATATAAACACAGCCTCTAGGGCATATTTATTAAAGCGTCAATATCAGTGCATTTGCTGGCGTCAATACACTTGCCAGACATCGCTGACGCGGATCCACATATGATACCCTTATTTATAAAAAAAAAAGTCAAAAACACGCACTTTAAGTACGGCGCGATGAGCATCGGACTGTTGTTAACTAACAGTTATCGATGTCGCGGTTATTTGGGTTTTTCACAACTTTTTTTATACTATTTCATTACTGTCCATGAACAAGCACATTTCTCTAAACCTAATCTTATAATTTTCATCTGTTAATGTCCAAGAAATAGCTAGATTTATACCTCAACAAACAAAATCTCATAGAAAGTTATTTTTATATTTATTTGTTATATGATACTTTCACATAAATTAATGTGTATTTGTATTTCTAGAAGTCATGATATTCTTTTATCTCATGTTTTTTTTTATAAATGATTATTAATGCTAGAATTAGTACATTTATCTTTGCACACATATGTGTGCGTGTGTTATGTCAGAAAATTTTTGCAAACATATTTACATGTCCCTAAGTTCCTTTTTTTGTTCTAAACAATGTTGTCTGTCATATCTCTGTGTTTATTTATACCACTATATGTATATAGTGTAAATGTATTATTATTCTGAGCAGGAATAATTGCGAATATAGCATGTAATCAGGGAATCATATGTATTTATTTGCAATCAATGGATATTTTTAGAGCTGGGACAGTTTTCTCTCTGTACTTGTGTAACCCCTACTGACTGCAATCTAGTTTTAAAAAACACCCATTCACAGGTGTTATAAAATGGGCTGGTATACAAGATGACATTTCTTACTGAAAAAGAAATTCAAGAGAAAGAAGAAATACACTGAAAATAGCATGACAGTAAAGAGGTGATTTTAATTTCTGCTGTATCTTATTCATGACAATTTAATGTTAGGTGGGCTATCCCTTTGAGCTATCAGTTTAAGATTATATTGAATCAAACATCAATCCAAATTTTAAAACCATTGTCTAAAATATTACACTGTGTGTCCTAATGTCAGCATCAATGTTTAGCTTTAATTCTAAATTCACATATACATACTTTCAAAGTATAATACACAATGTAACAAATGGCACTTTGTTGAGTGATCAATGACACAAGTATCTAGCGCTGCGGAATCTGTTTGCGCTCTACAAATAACCGATAATAATAATAATAATAATAATAATAATATCAAGCAATTTGATTAGTTAGTGATAGTTTAAAATGAAAGCCCGTTTTTAAAAAATACTATTAAAAACAGGGGCACTTTCATTCATCAAAGTTTACAAATCAGCCGTTTTGATTAAAAACTTACCTTTTTTTCTTTTCCAGCCAAAGCAGCTTCCCCCTCCTGGAAATCCTCTCTTCACACGTCAGCAATGACTAATCCGGCTTCCTCCAATCACAGTATGGCCTCAGGCAATGACTACCCTGGGGGGAAAGCCGTGATTGGAGGAAGCCGGATTAGTCATTGCTAACGTGTGAAGAGAGGATTTCCAGGAGGGGGAAGCTGCTCTGGCTGTGAAAAGAAAAAAAAGGTAAGTTTTTAATCAAAACGGCTGCTTTGTAAACTTTGAGGAATGAAAGTGCCCCTGTTTTTTTGTTTTTTTTATTTTAATTTTTTTTAAATTTATTTTAAAGAAGTTTTTATTTTGAAAAAATAACAAATTTTACAAAACGTAGATAAGAATATTTCCATAGCGTAACAATGAGGTACAGCAGTAAAAGTGCTTTTGGATTAAAGGTCCATACAGCATAAATAAAAGTGCAACAAGTTCAGTACATAGGTTCAGTGCAGAGGCCTGTATGACCCATGCTTCTATATTACAGTCTCTGGGATATTACATGAGTTACAACATATAGTAAATAGCGTTATCCTCAAAAGGTTACAGGCAACTGGCTAAGATGCTGTCTAAGGGCAATGTATAGTGGGTTCTAAGTGTGTCGCTCTTTGTGCTGGTTCCATAAAGATAGTTTAAGTTTGTGTGTGACTAATCAGCCTGATTGGAGGTGGTGGTACCTTTCAAGTTGTAGGAAACTCTCTACCTGGTCAGTCGAGATATTGGAGGATTTCCAATGTCTTGGGATTAGGGTTTAGCGCTGTTTAGCATGAGGATCAGCAGGTCCCTAGCATTACTGTCGTGCAGTTTGGGCAGGAGTAGAAATAGTAAGATCTGTGGATCGTTTGGTAGCGGTTTGCCTATTGCGTCTGACATACGCTCCAGTACTGTCAGCCAGAACGTATCTAGTTTATTACACTGCCACCATATGTGTGTAGGGGTGCCTATTTCTCCGCATCCCCTCCAGCACTTACTGCTAGCTGTTTTGTAAATAGTGTGTAGTCTGCTGGGGGTCAGATACCATCTTGTTAAAAATTTTAAGTTGGTTTCAAGGACTCTTGTGGAAATTGATGAGCGCTTAGTAGTGTTAACAGTCAGCCAGTCCTTAAGGGACAGTCTAGGTCAAAATAAACTTTCATGATTCAGATAGAGCATGTAATTTTAAACAATTTACCAATGTACTTTTATCACCCATTTTGCTTTGTTCTCTCGGTATTCTTAGTTGAAATCTTAACCTAGGAGGTTCATATGCTAATTTCTTAGACCTTGAAGGCCACCTCTTTAGAATGCATTTTAACAGGTTTTTCCCCACTAGAGGGTGTTAGTTCATGTGTTTCATATAGATAACACTGTGCTTGTGCACGTGAAGTTATCTGGGAGCAGGCACTGATTTGGCTAAACTGCAAGTCTGTCAAAAGAACTGAAACAAAGGGGCAGTTTGCAGAGGCTTAGATACAATATAATCAAAGAGGTTAAAAGTATATTAATATAACTGTGTTGGTTATGCAAAACTGGGGAATGGATAATAAAGGGATTATCTATCTTTTAAAACAATAACAATTCTGGTGTAGACTGTCCCTTTAGCAGCGATGCTAATGCCCAGTTCCTTGTCCCATGAGTTGGTATAAGAAGGCAAGAGTTGAGGCTCTTTGATTAGCAGTAGTTTGTATAGTTTTGATATGGCGTGTGTTGGAGTGTTTTCTAAGTGGCATAGGGTCTCAAAAAGTGTTGTGTTTCTAGTTAGAAGATGTTTCTTGGGGTGAGTATCTACGTAGTGACAGATTTGGGAATAGGCGTACCAGTTCAGGGGAATCTCAGGGTGCATCTCCTGGATGGCGGAGAGGGGTCTATGTGTTTTATTTTCGCGGAAGAGCGAAATTGTTCTGCCCTTAATGTGACACCCGACTTCTAATGAAGTGTCTTTGAAGTTCGAGGGCAGGTCCGGGTTGTGGCAAAGTGAGGACATGGGGGACAGAATATTAGAGATGTTAGTGGATGTGTTTATTAATTTATCCCATGTCATGAAAAGGTCAGAGAGAAGAGGATATTGTGCTATTTTAGAGGATCTGTGTTTTTGAGGTATCCAGGCTGCAAGCCCAGCGTTGCTTAGACCCAGTAAGTATCTATCAATACGGACCCATTGTTTATTGTTATTGTTTGTGCACTAATCCAATAGCTTATGCAGCATTATAGCTTCTTTATAAATGAAGATATTAGGGACTCCCAACCCACCCCTGTCCCTTGGTAAGTACATGTTCTTTCTAGCAATTCTGGGCCTAGCTCCCTGCCAAATGTATTGCTCTATTAGTGATTGAGATAGTGTATAGGGGGTGTATGGGCGTGGTTTGCAGGAGATAGAGAAGTCTTAGTGCCCCTGTTGTTAATAGTATTTTTAAAAAACTGGCTTTCATTCACCAAAGTTTACCTTCACTTTAAAATGTATATTTGAATCATATTGGCTGATGTCATAAATCATGTGATTATGCATATTCCAATCAAAAGTGGTTGAAAAAAAATCACTAGTGTGTGGGTTGTTTAGGAGTTTGCGTCATAATTGGTGCGAAAAGTGTTGCGTCAAATTTGGTGCAAAGTGGAGAGTGTGTGTATTTATATCATTTTTATCTCTATATCTATTAGTGCAACAAGTCTGGGGCAAAACTTTGCAACAAATTTGGAGAAATATTGTCCCCTTGCTCTGTAATGAGAGACAAAATTGTAGCATAATCCATAAGTAGTAATGTATTTTTCATTTTTATCCCTATATCTACTAGTGCACCAAATGTGTAGCAATAATATTGTTTTACCTGTTAAATGTTTGATAAAATTGGGAAAAGGCTCAAATAGAGTTGAATCTGAATTCGAAACATCTGTAATGACGTAAGCATCAATCTACGTCAGATTGAGATTGTGGGAGCGTATTACGTCACAAATTTGAACATTTGCTGATCTTGACGCTTTGATAACTACGGCAGATCAATCTCGTGACAAATACGACGCGGGATTCAAGCATATTTTCAGTTGATGCTTTGATAAATATGTTTATCCCAGGGTTTAAAAAAACAATGTGTTCAAAATCTTGAAGCCAACCTTTTGGTTATCTATATAATCTATATACACACACATATATATATATTGGGCAGTATGTGGAACAACAGGCCCACTTATTAAGGATTCACTGGGCATCTCTTGCATGGTTTTATCCAGCCTTGATATAACTGACACGCAACTGCAAAAACAATTAAATAGATTGGTCAAGGAGACTGCACCAGAAGTACAAAATAAAAGGACACCATTAAATACTATATTTAGTGTATTTTATTCATATGACGACTCACATGACCCTCTACATTTTATACAGTTGCTGTAAACTCTCAATGACTTATCTTGCTAGATATATGCTTACAGTTAGAAATGATGTTTAAAACTGTAAATAAATATATGTTTCTACCTCAATACTTAAACATTCAGGGCATTTCATTTTTTGCCCCTCACCCCAGAAAAAAAAATATCTGCAAACACCCATTGCTACAAACTTACATAAATATGTACAAGCTTGGAACCATGCAAGCATGTGATATGGTTAAAGGGAAAGTGTACTGTAAAATTTGCTCCCCTTCAATGTGTTCACAATTATCCATCTTACCTGCAGGAGAGTATTAGATTGTAGGCAAACATATTTTATCTTTATTTTGTCATATGAAATAGCCAATTTTGTCTGTTGAAAACTACCAAATATATTAAAATTATAAAAACTGCAGTAATTAGTACAGAATATCTATGTAAAAAAAATGGTATCAGAAGAAATAAGGGGGGGGGGGGGAAGTGTTCTGTCCATTTTTTCCCCAAGTGTGTCCCTGTTATCTGTGATTTTGTCTGAGTACACCGTCACTTTAAGGACTTTGTATTTCTTCATATAAGGGGCACTATACAATAAAGCATTTTTTATTTTCACAAAACACAGCAGGGTATTCCTTTAAAGGGGTAGTAAACACTGAAATAGAAATAAAAAATGTTTGATTACATACAGTAAATAAAAACTTTGCAATATACTTATTTTGCCATCTTTTTATTCAAAAGCCAAATCCTGCTACATGTCTGTCTCCAGAGAGGATTAAATAAAAAAGACTGGCTCCTTCAAACAGGGCAAGCGGAGGTAGAGTTTGGCTACTAAAAACAATTGCGCCAAACTATTTTTTTTTTTTTAAGCATCTTTCTATTTTACTCCTATTATCAATTTTTCTTCGTTTTCTTGGTATCTTTATGTGAAAAGCAGGAATGTAAGCTTAGGAGCCGGACCATTTTTGGTTCGCGCCTGGGTAGCACTTTGGTGATTGGTGTCTTCCTTTCTGAGTGATTAGCGTTTTCAGTATATTGATAAAAATTCGCCATCTTTTGAGTTGCGAGAAAAAAGAGAGAACTTTAGGGTGAAAATGTTTAGATAATTACTTTAGAATTTGAGAGACAATTTCATAGAAGCTAATGCTAAAAATGACAAATTTCTATGTGTTTTGTGCACATCCAGTGTACTCAAATTACAATTTAAGACGTGCATATTTAATACAATTTATTCCTGTGTAATTTGCATCAAAATTTTAAGTTTTTCATAAAATACGATTTTTGATGCACCTTAACATATACAATTTTTTTAAAATATATTTTTATTTGAATGGTTCAATTATTCATTTTGTATGATTTTTAAAATGACAATTTTCATTGTGCACTTTTGTAATGTCTCCTTCCCATACAAAAAATTCAGTATATGCCCCTTAGCAAGACACCCTGTTTTCAGGGTAAAAAAAAAAAACAATGAAATAGGACTGGCGAGATACTTAAATAATCTTGCCAGCCCAGAGACCTTAAGATCATTAGTGCCCTTAGTGTATTTGCATAGAAAGAGTGTATTAGATAATGGCGATAGTAGGGAAGCAACAGCGTATGCGCCTGTGTGAGGGGGTCTCAGATAAGTGCTTGTGTGTGGGCGATGCGGCTGTGGGCTTGTGAGGGAGTTTAGAAGTGTTTGAGGGTGCAGTTTGTACGTTTGCATAAATTGCAGAAGGGTGTGTGTATGAGAAGAGATTTTAGTAAATGTGCAGTTTTATTCATAGGGAAGTATAGAAGTGTATAGTTTTGCAGTGGGTGCTTGGTATCTTTGTGTGTAAGTGCAGTCACTAGGCTTGTTGGGGATTTCCTTGGCATGTGTGTATGTGTATATATATATATATATATATATATATATATATACACATACATACAGAGGTTTACAGTGTGTGTTTACGGCGGTGTAGTGTGTGTAGAGGGTGCACAATGTGCATTCTTCTGAGAGGTGCACTGTGTTGTGTTGGTGGGTAAGCAGTCAGTGTGATGTGTATATATTTTAAGGCAAAAGGCCAGTGCAGTGTGTGTCTGTTTATGGAGGTGTGGTGTGCGTTTGTGAGAGCGTATTTGTGTATGTGTGGGGGACGAATTGAGTTGGGGAGTAAGTGCAGTGTGTATTCTTCTGAGAGGTGTAGTGTGATGTGTTTGTGAGTGTGCAGTCAGTGTGTTGTGCATATAGTTTAGTGCAGGAGGCCAGTGCAGGGTGTATGGAGGTGCAATGCATGTGTGAGCATGTATGTGTGTTTCAGTGTGTGAGAGCGTATTTTTGTATACACATGGGAGTGTAGTGCAGTGTGTGTGTGTGTGTGTGTGTGTGTGTGTGTGTGTGTGTGTGTGTTTGAGAAAGCGTGTTTGTGTATGGAAATGCAGTGCATGGGAGTGATTGTGTTGGGGAGCAGTGTGTATTCTACTGAGAGGTGTAGTATGTTGTGTTTGTTGGTGTGCAGTCGGTGTGTCGAGTATATAGTTTAGCGCAGGAGGCCAGTACAGGGTGCAGTGCATGTGTGTACGGAGGTGCAGTGCGTGCGTCCGTGTATGGAGGTGCAGTGCGTGTGTGAGCAAGAGCATATATGTGTGTGTATGGGAGTGTAGTGTGTGTCTAGGTATGGAGGTGCAGTGTGTGAGTTTATGGGAGTGTAGTGTGTGGGAGTGATTGTGTTGGGAGGAACAGTGTGTTTTCATCAGAGAGGTGTAGTGTGGTGTGTTTGTGAGTGTGCAGGCTGTGTGTTGTGTATATATTTTAGTACTGTAGGCCAGTGCAATGCGTGTGCCTGGATATGGAGGTGCAGTGTGTGGGAGTAATTGTGTTGGGGGGGGGAAACAGTGTGTATTCTTCTGAGAGGTGCAGTGTGGTGTGTTTGTGGGTATGCAGTCAGTGTCATTTTAGTGCAGGAGGCCAGTTCAGGGTGCAGTGTTGGAGCAAAGGGAGGGTAGTGTGTACGTTTGTGGGCGTAAGGTGTATGGTTTCATATGGGGGACACAGTGGGTTTGTGGGCTCTGCTCAGACACGCTAAGGAACCAGTTTCTGCACATTCCTGTGCATGCATTATCCTGTACAAGGGAGCAGAGATCTATACACTAAATCAGACACCCCCAGCTGGATATCACACAAACCTGAAAATGTAAACGAGAAGCAAACCACTAACACAAGTTGGGGGTGTAGAGAAGAGAACAACAGACCATATAAGGGCCAGGCACAGCCATACGATCTCAGTGTCCCGCTGCTCCTGCAGGGTTTTGGCAGTGTAGGGGTTACACATAATGGCTCTGGAAGACATGGAGTTAATACCGGTGCTTGTTATGTTTTGGCACACATGTGGTTTATATTGAGGAGCTTGGGCAGACTCTTGGCCATGACAAGCAACTACAGGCTACACACGGCCTCTTGTGGTGGTCAGAGCAGGGAAATGCTTAGAGCGTGATTCAGGATCCTCCGGGAGAGAAGATTAAAAGGGACAGTCTACACCAAAATCTTTATTGTTTAAAAAGACAGATAATCCCTTTATTACACACTCCCCAGTTCTGCATAACCAACAGTTATATTAATACATTTTACCTCTGTGATTACCTTGTTTCTAAGCCTCTGCAGACTGCCCCCTCATCTCAGTGCTTTTGACATACTTGCAGTTTAGCCAGTATTGACTCATAAATAACTCCACGGGAGTGAGTACAGTGTTACTTATACGGCACATGTGAACTGGCAGTGTCTAACTGTGAAAAACAGTCAAAATGCACTAAGGCGACCTTTAAGGGCTTAGAAATTAGCATATAAGCTACCTTGGTTTTGCTTTAAACAAAGAATACCAGGAGAACAAAGCAAATTAGATGACAAAAGTAAATTAGAAAGTGGTTTAAAATTACATGCGCTATCTGAATCATGAAAGTTTTAATTTTTACTTGAAATGTCCCTTTAATGCTCTTAACATAATTCTATTGCTTCAAGAGATTACAATTTAGTACACTGAAAAATAATAGGGGGGGAGGGGGGATAAATAAGAGAAGATAAAGAATGACAGAAAGAGAAAGAACGAGAGAGTAGAAAGAAAGAGAGCAAGAGAGCAAGAGATGTCACAGACTTATAACTGCCCATCCATAAAACTGGAGACAGAACAGATCCATCAAATTGTCATTTGTATCAACAACACCATAGGAAAACGGTGTAAGTTCTTGGTAATGACAAAACTCTCAGCTACCTGACTGAGCACCATGTACTGGACAAAAGGGATGTGTGCCAAAGGACCACACAACAGATCACATCTATAGTCTACATAATCTGGTCAAGCAGACCATTAAAAAGGCAGGATATATTTGTGTACAATGGGGTTTTAAAATGACTTTTCCTGGCAGGTTTCTTCAATTACTAGAGAGTGGTCTAGGAGGAAGAACATATGATGCAACAAAGAGCATCTACTCAGAAAACATATGCGCTGGTAAAGTGAACAATAGGTTAATGTTCTTCTGCCAAGCTCAAGGAGGTTCAAACCTCAGTGAACCACCATTCAACCCCACATGGGCATTTAAAGGGCCATGATACCCAAATGTTGAAACAGTTGGAAGTGATGTAGCATAGCTGTAAAAAGTTGACTAACAAATATCACCTGAACATCTCAATGTAAAAAAGAAAGATATTTTATCTCAAAATGTCCTAAGTATTCACACCCCATTGCAAAGGACTTTAAGCAGCAAATCACTATGTCTGTCCTGCGACAGGCAAGGGAGTGAGCTCTGTGCACTCTCATGTTATTTCCCTATTCAGTTTAAGGAAGTGTACTATGAAATCTCATGAGAGTTAAGTGAAATCTCCTGAGATTACAGTAAAAGAGTTCATGACCTCAGCACTGTTGATGCTGATTGGCTGCTGTTCTTTTATTTATTTATTTTTTTAACTGCAGCTGGGCAGCAGCTGAAGTATAACGTTTTACACAGGACTTACTGGTGAGCTGAGGGGATTGTGAGGTAAAATATTTTCCTTTTTTACATAGAGATGCTCAGGTGATATTTTCCTGTCAGCTTTTTACAGTTATTTAGCATATGAGTATTATATCCGTTTAATGTAGTCAGGGTTAATATTCTAGGAAACTTGGCGCCCTATATTTGTCCAGCCCTGGATTAGGCAACACTGATTTATATTCTGTCAATAAAATAGTAGCCACTGTTCTCAAATGTTTTTTGAAGTGCAAGAGGCGGCTATAGGGTTAGTTGGGCTTAGTCTTGGTAAGTCCTCGGTTTTAGTTTTGTTGCTCCCTGAGTAGTAGTTTGCTGTATGGCTCATTACCTCGGTGCCTTAAAGGTTGTAACGGCCGTATGCTGATTTCTCCTAGTAGCGGGAGGTCATGCCTATACATTTTAGGGGGTATAAAGTCCGTAGGAGTAACAGTCATGCTAATGGGTGGGGTGATGTCCCCAGGTCATGCCCTGGGGGTACCCCACCCTGCGGGTCTGGTGGCTGAAGAGCCCTTTTGACTTCTGCTTGGACATTAAACTCTAGCTATATGGGGTCAATATTACTTGGCCTCGAATGCCGCCACCAGTTGATGGTTACTATTATTATGACTTCTCTAAGTCAAAGTTATTATTAACATTTTTAATAAAGTGACCATGATATGGTGTTATACCCAGCTCTCTGTGTTTTGTTTATAAGTTAGTTACGTTATGGGGTTGTAATGAAACATGTGGGGGATCAGCCCTTATAGAGATAAATAAAAATACACCTCAGTCTAGCTATCGGCTAATAAGGAAGTACTAAACTTGCCGTAAGTGAGCTAAAGAGCAAAGTATGAAGAGCCTTCAACGCAACACCAGTCCGAGGGTATAGTAATGAGACATGTGGGCTCTTCACCTATCTAGGTCTTATACAATGAGATACAAGCTCAACTAAGATAGTACATCCAGAGTACAGTTACTAAAGATCCAG